>NC_134400.1:80157312-80408303 GCF_050003625.1 Haematobia irritans
TTTACAAAGTTATGGACTTTCTCCTTACAAAGCTCATGTCCAACTGGTTGATTATCTTAATTGTGTTTGTGATTTTGTATTAGATTTCTGTAAATCTGTGCACAGTGGTCTGTGTCGGTTTTGAAGTTCATGAGTTCGTCAGTGGGAGTATTTATTATATGCAGCATTTCCAACTAAATTTTTGACCCCGGCGGCGGCGGCTTGACGGCTAAGCCGATAAAAAATTGTCTGTTCGGCGGCGCAAAATTATCTATTAAAACATCAATTTGAAGTTTTCCGAATTGTAATGAGATTAGTTGTACAACCAATCTTGCAATCAAATTTACATGTCATTGAAATTTTTTAAGCTAAATTTTTGTAAACCTATTATAGCAACTTGATACTAATAGATTGAAAGTGGAAAGTTTAAAATTTTGGCAAAAACTATAACAAATATTATTAAATTTTTCTGATAT
The DNA here is from genome assembly GCF_050003625.1 of Haematobia irritans. Taxonomy (NCBI): domain Eukaryota; kingdom Metazoa; phylum Arthropoda; class Insecta; order Diptera; family Muscidae; genus Haematobia; species Haematobia irritans. Next base: position 80,157,768 of record NC_134400.1, read on the forward strand.
AAATCAATATTTTAGATTAATTGGCGGATAAATTTGAGTCGACATATTCCGCGGCGGCGTCGACTGCTAAAAACGGGTCGGCGACGGCTAAAATCGACGGCGCGACTCGGCGGCTTCATTCTCTGCTCCAATGTATATCTCCGCTTAGTATTCTCTTCCATCGTCAGTATTTCAACATTTTTGAAATTTGGTATGTGTCCTGTGGTTGTGCGATGTGATGCAAGGGCTGTTTTTTTGTTCTAAGGGCTTGTCTTTTATCTTTTGGTCAGATTTGTGGGCAGAAAGTCTCGTTTTTAATTTGTTCCTGGTGTGCCACACAGAGCTAAAAGACCACATAAAATACCCTATAAATCAGAACAAAGTTTAAAAGATTTCTCTATACTTTTTCTCCAAGAAGAGCTCCGTCTAAATTTTAGAGAGAATTCCTTTTCAATAAAATTTAGTAGATAACCCGTAAAAATAAGAAGAAACCTTATTAATATTAAGAAGGTGACTGGTAGATATTAGAAGGAAACCTTTTAAATAAAATTAAGAAGATTCCTTGTAGAAATATGAAGGAATTCTTCTTCATAAAATTAAGACGGTTACTAGTAGAAATTAGAAGCAATTCTTATTAATAAAATGAAGACGGATACTAGTAGAAATTAGAAGGCATTCTACTTATTATTTTTGTTTTAAATCATTGTTTTTATTAATTCATTCAATTGTTACAATATGTACTTATGATATTTATACATTAATTATAACTACATAATACAATAAAAAATAAAGGTCATGTTTTCCATATTTTTTTGGCTCTTATAACTTTTAATCCATTATTTAAGAGGTAAAAATGTATGGGCGGTCCATCTAAGGAATCAAAGTTGATAACTGTGTAATTTTGTGTCTCAGAACCAACTAAATATGATTGAAATCTCTCCGAAAAATGTATACATACATGATTTTTAACTACAATACTGACATTATTCTCTTTGATTAAAAAATCACATATTTCATAAATAAAAAAATTCTCGTTAGTCACTGAAACAATGTGTCCAATTTTAAATGATTTTCCCCTGAAAATAACGCTGTTTGTTCTGGTATATGAATTAAAATCGGATAAATTTAATGATGTAACATAAGAATTATCTTTTTCAATAGGAAGTATGTTTTCAAAAACAAAATCGGGTTGAAAAAAGGTATTGTTTAAAATTGAGTTAGCAAATCTTATTGATGATTTTATTCCTAGGGATAGAGGAACATTTACTCTGGACGTTGTACTTCGTGCATATTTTTTATGTATTTGGTGTTCTGCCTCAAATCTAAACGACCATAGGTATCTCAGTGGTCCTAATTTCTTAATAATAGTGGGGTAATGTACAAGGTTATGATGTTTAGGTTTCAAAGTATCATTAAACAAACTTTGATATAGTTTGTTGTGCTCTTCAATCAATAGTTGAAGCTTAATTAATGCGTCATCATCAAAATTTGGTAATAATAGACAATCAATTATTTTAATGAAAAGGATTAAAAACTTATAAACAGAATCATTTGGTTCGACAAGATCGCCAATCATAAGTAGTACAAAATGGGAAAAAGTTTTCATTTGCTTAGCGCTCATTTTAAAATTAGAGCTTTTTATATGATTTTTTGTTACAGCGGGACAAACATTACCAATTTCTGTTTCGCCATATTGAAACATTTGCTTGCGATAATGTTTTATGTTTTCCTAAGTGTTTCTGAAATCTATATATGTTATGAAATATTTGATTACAGTTTTGTTCATTGCAAACAAATTTTGATATGGGTGGAAGTCCATGGTGTTTTTTTTAAATGGGTTATAAGTAAAACCGATGTTAAGTGGCATTTATGACACAAATAGCAAGCAAATTTGGGCATTTTTAACAATCTTAAAACAAAAAGCAAAAATCTAATTATTTGTCTAATTTGCTAAGCAAATTTGATACGGAAGGAAAATCTTCAGACTTCAGTTCAAAAAAATATTGCTCTAAAAATACCCACACTTGCTTGCTATTATGGGAATAACCAATTTGAAATACATAACTTAACTTAATTATAACGTCGACACATTTCATTAAAGTGGAGCACTTCCATTTGAGCCCGTCGCAGTACACATAAAAAGCTGACATATTTGAAATATCTTCACCTACCGCAATAATGTGAGGCTGCAATGACTGTTTTCTGCTCGCGTACTCTTGAATGTTAGTTTCAATTGTCGGCATAACATCGTTCGGTGTAGTTACAAGCATTATAAACTCTGATTGGGCGTCAGCAATTGTTGGTTTATGGGTTTTGGTCAGACGTTGTGGTTGAAGAACAGCATGGAGCAGCAACAAAACAACAGCATATATAGAATCTGAAAAAATTATAAAAAAGAAATTATTTATTATTACATACATTTTAGAAATTCTGATTTTTTATACCATTTGATAAATTTTTTTCACCAAGTTTCGAAAGTAAAAGCTCTCGACTGGCTTGGTCTTTAACTTCTGTTGCTAAGACAGGGAGTATTTTTTTCTTGAAGCTGTCCAACTTCAAAAATAGCCGGTTGCCCATACCTGGATGCATTCTATCAAAATCAATGTCAACCTATTAGAAATAAATATATATTAATATTCAAATAAAAAATTATTTATTTATATCTTACCAATTCATAGCCCTGAAAATCATTGTAGCGTGGCCAATCTGCCAGTAAATTCGAAAGAGAGCCCTTATATTTGCTTCTTAAACACCATGTATCCAACCAAAATTGTTTAACTTTTTCCCAAGGAGTGCAGTTATTAGCAAGCCAACATTTTTTTCGAATGCATCACCTAAATAAATGATATCGTACAAGTTAAATATTGTCAAAAGGACAAAGTAATACGACTGATAAGCACATACCATCAACATCATCTACATCAGATTCTTGTGTAGTTGGAAAAGTTTTGTTTTCTAATTTGATGGTGTTGGCCCAACGCGAGAACAATTTTCCGCTGGGATTCTTTTTCCCTTTTTTTCTCTCCATAAAGTAGAATTCCTAAATTAAAATAATAGATTAGAATTATTTTTTTAGTTATTGTTATCAAATTCAAGAACTTACTGGGGTTTCTTTAGGAAATACTTTGGAAATTTCATTCGCCCACCGCCTCATTTCGGAATATTGCATTTTACGATCAGAAGCAATATAATTATCCACAATACAATGAGTTAAAGATGTTTGATTTCTGCTATCCAAGCAGCCATTCTTTTCTTGGTAAGTCAACACAAGTTGTCCTTTCACTGTTTTTTTCAACAACTCAACAAGATTGTAAGAGGTCGAATTTTCAGAAGAAGCAGATTGGCATGGAGTGCATTCTCTTGATTTAGAAATTGACACATCTTGTGACAGTTTTTCAAGCCAATTGAGAATTCTGGAGTTCACCGATAAAGTGTCTTGGTCACAAATGAATGGAATGTTTTTTTGTTTCCGCCACTCCCTCAAACCTGCCTTAAACTTTATACGCTCTCCGAAATATTTCTCATCCACTTTATCAAAAAACAAGTCAACATCTTCAATTTCGGTTTTCTCGAGCACGAAATAGGAATTAATTCCACGCTCTATCAAAGTTGATATTATTTCATTCAACAAGCCCCAAGATTTAAAAAGTTCCACTACTTCATCCATCCTTGATTGAGAAGAAATAAATAAATAAAAAAATAAATAAAACTTTGAAGAAATTTTCTATAGAAATAAAATGTTAACAAAATTTTCTATAGAAATAAAATTTTGACAAAATTTTCTATAGAAATAAAATTTTGATAAAAATATCTACAGAAATAAAATGTTGACAAAATTTTCTATAGAAATAAAATTTTAACAAAAATATCTACAGAAATAAAATGTTGACAAAATTTTCTATAGAAATAAAATTTTGACAAAAATATCTACAGAAATAAAATGTTGACAAAATTTTCTATAGAAATAAAATTTTAACAAAATTTTCTATAGAAATAAAATTTTTACAAAATTTTCTATACAAATAAAATTGTTACTAAATTTTCTATAAAAAGAAAATTTTCTATGGTAATGACATTTTGACAAAATTTTCTACAGAAATAAAATTTTGACAAAGTTTTCTACAAAATCAAAATTTTGTTAAAAATATCTACAGAAATACAATTTTTAACAAATTTTCTATAGAAATAAAATCGATACACTGAAAAATAGTGCACCCACCAGGAAGAATACTTTCTGATCATTTTAAAAAGTTTTGAAAATCTTTAGAAAATGTTAACTTAACAGTGTTACAAACGCTGGTATCACGCCGATATCATAAAAATAAGTAAATATTTGTCAACAAATTCAATTCAATTATCGGATGAAATTTGTTTCTCTTGGGGCCTCCGGAGGTCAAATCTGAGAATCGGTTTATATATGGATCTGAGGATCGGTTTATACGCTCACGCACACTCACAATAGAAAAATTTTACTCACGCACGAAAAAAAATCAAGGCGCTCACGCACCCTCACGAAGGAATTAATTTTCCAAAACTCACTCACGAAAATTTTCTTGGCCCTCACACAAACAACAGAGAATTGTTACAAATGCACGCAAAATTTTGTGAGGAATTTACGCAAATTCACGTCTGCCAAATTATATAAATTCATTCGTTTAGTACACAACAATTGTTAATAGTGAAGAAATTTTAACATTTATTTAACATAAACTCCTTTCAAGAATTACTTAGCCTCTGTGTCTTTGACTTAAAAAATGCACACAAAAAAACTGTATACTGACACAAAAGCAACAACGTGCATACATATGTATGTATAAGGCGCAGGTCGTGACGAAAAAACATTTGTGCTTACCTAGAAACTTTGTCACAAGCCAACGCTGGCATATATGTATATGCACATTTGTTTAAATATGTATTAACTTTCTTTAAACTGTACACTTATGTAATTATGTTTTACAATTTCACTTTTTAACGCCTCAAATTCTTTTTTATGTATATTAATTTGATAAAATTCACTTACATTTTACAACACGAGGAACTAACACAAATCGAAGCACTTCATTTCACAGCTCAAAGTTGACTGATTGAATGTTCTCTTCTTACTAGTTTAGAATTAAAATTGGCTGATGCAAAAATAAACTACCGTTATTTTGATGTATGTATACGCATTTTAGTAGAAGAAGAGCGAATAAGAAGTTTTCTCCTTATTGTTAGTCGATCTCCTTTTCAATAAAATTAAGATGACACTTACAAAAATAAGAAGTTTAGCATCTTAATAATAAGAAGGTGATAATCTGTTACAAAAAAGAAGTTTTTCATCTGATTATGCTCATATTAAGACGAAAGAAACATATTTTTAAAAGAACAAGAGCAAATGAGAAGTTATCTTCTTATATTTAGCCGATTTTCTTTTCAATGAATTTTAGATGAAATTCAAGATAAAAATGAGAAGATTTTCTAGTAAACATTTCGTCAATCTTGTCCCCTGTCGCTCTCCTTTGTCACCAAGTTTTTTTAAAAGTCAATCTCCTTATTTTTAGGTGACATTTTTGGCTCTGTGCAATATAAGCCATTGGACATGGATTGTTTTCGTCCCCATCGCATTTTATTTTATATACTACATTCGATTTGTCTTCCATTTTTATCTTAGTTTTAGTTTTGCTGAAAAGGTCATATATCGTTTTGTTACACTTTTGGGCCAGTTTGTACTTGTCCTTGTTGTATATGTTTGATTCTTCAAATCTTTCCGAGAACGCGAGAACAGCAACATCTCAATAAAAAAAGTAATGAAAAACAAGTATATACGGCCGTAAGTTCGGCCAGGCCGAAGCTTATGTACCCTCCACCATGGATTGCGTAGAAACTTCTACTGAAGCCGATGGCAAGGTATCTTAAAACTTCCTAACAACGTAATATATACCACATAGTCCATACGTGGTATATATTAAACTACAAAAGGGTCGATGAAATACGTATATAATTAAGTTTAAAGTTTCTATAGAAATAAAATTTTGACAAAATAAAATTTTGACATTTTCTATAGAAGTAAAATTTTGACAAAATTTTCTATAGAAATAAAATTTGGAAAAAAATTTCTATAGCAATAAAATTTTGACAACATTTTCTATCGAAATAACATTTTGACAATGTTTTCTATAAAAATAAAATTTTGGTAGATTATTTTTGGCTCGAGTGGCAACCATGATTATGAACCGATATGGACCAATTTTTGTGTGATTGGGGATCGGCTATATATAACTATAGACCGATATGGACAAAATCTTGCATGGTTGTTAAAGACCATATACTAACACCACGTACCAATTTCAACCGGAACGGATGTATTTTGCTCCTCTAAAAGGCTCCGGAGGTCAAACCTGGGGATCGGCTTATATGGGGGGCTATATATAATTATGGGTCGATGTGGACCAATTTTTGCATGGTCATTAGAGAACATATACCAACACCATGTACCAAATTTCAGCCGGATCGGATGAAATTTGCTTCTCTTAGCGTCTCCGCAAGCCAAATCGAGGGATCGGTTTATATCGGGGCTATATATAATTATGGACCGATGTGGACCAATTTTTGCACGGTTGCTAGAGACCATATACTAACACCATGTACCAAATTTCAGCCTGATCGGATGAAATTTGCTTCTCTTAGAGCAATCGCAAGCCAAATTTGGGGGTCCGTTTATATGGAGGCTATACGTAAAAGTGGACCGATGTGGACCAATTTTTGCACGGTTGTTAGAGACCATATAATAACACCATGTACCAAATTTCAGCTGGATCGGATGAAATTTGCTTCTCTTAGAGCAATCGCAAGCCAAATTTGGGGTCCCTTTATATGGGGGCTATACGTAAAAGTGGACCGATATGGCCCATTTGCAATACCATCCGACCTACATCAATAACAACCACTTGTGCCAAGTTTCAAGTCGATAGCTTGTTTTGATCGGAAGTTAGCGTGATTTCAACAGACAGACGGACGGACATGCTCAGATCGACTCAGAATTTCACCACGACCCAGAATATATATACTGTATGGGGTCTTAGAGCAATATTTCGATGTGTTACAAAAGGAATGACAAAGTTAATATAACCCCATCCTATGGTGGAGGGTATAACTAGAACACCAGCATTTTTCATTAGTCCATGACCTCAAGCCAAACGAATAATCCCAAAATTGTAAATTTTCAAAGGTCAACTAACAAAACTAAACGAAAAAAATTAATAAAAGTTTGCCTCTTACACAGAAAAAAAGTAAACTGTTTTATAAGGAGAATGGATAACGTCGTACGAAAATTGAATTAAATTATACTCCACATTTTGAGATTTCCACAAAACATTGTTAAAATCAGCAAAGTTTAATGCCCTGGTGTACTTTTTAACTACAAGCCTCTCATATGTTGGAAGACACAAGTACACACAAAAAAATAAAATATGAATTTGTACATAAATTGGTACACTTTTAATAATTTATGGACACTTTCATAAAATAGATGTACGTTTACGTAATATATTTTTGCGTAAATATTTGTTATTATAAATTATTATCTTTTTAATAATGTGCATGAACTCTTTCATACAATTTATGAAACTTTACATAATATATCCAAAATACTGGTTTTCTCTTAGCATGAGAGAGCCACTATATAGTGTTACTCATACAAACAATACAAGCATTCTATACGAGACAAAAAAGACAAATATAGCGTTTTTTAAGTTTACACGTGTCTTTACTGTGTTTGGTTTGTTCAGTCCAGTTTGATTCGCCGTCGTGATCGGAAGATTATTTATTACTGGAAAGGTTGATGAAATAAAGCAACTTTAACCACGCTTCAATTGCTCATGTTTATAATTAAATTAAAATAATATAAAATTATGTTTTCTTGCTTGCTGGGCTTTAACGGATTTTAATAAATGGGCCTATTATGTTTGCAATTACGACAAATGAAATGAAAAGTTGCATTTGATGTATGACGTTTTAATGTCTATTATGAAAAAGTACATATTTTTTCAGTATCGAAATGTATGTATACTCCATTTATAATATAAAAAATTTCATTAAAATTATGTATTCATCCGTACTCATTCAAAACCAGTATTTTTTTAAATTATGAACCGTCTTCATACAATTTATGACTGAATTCATTTGGAAAATTTTTAAGAACACTATTCATAAAATAAATGTATTATTTTTTTTGTGTATATACAGCAATAAGTTCGGCCGGGCCGAATATTAAATACCCACCACCATGAATCAAATTTATTAGTTTCCTTTGAAAACTCTTCGTCGTAGCGGGTTACTTGATAATATATAGAATTTCATGGGGAGCTATACCAAAACATGGACCGATACACACTATTTTCTGCACACATTTTTACGGTTTAAAATACTTCTAGATTTCCAATTTCAGGAAAACTTAATAAATACTACGGATTCTAGAAGTCCCAGAAGTAAAATCGGGAGATCGGTCTATATGGGGACTATACCGAAATATGGACCGATACTCACCATTTTTGGTAAGTATCGTATCCAATTTCAGACAAATTGAAAAAAAAAATCAGTTTCTAGAAGCTCAAGAAGTAAAGTCGAGAGATCGGTTTATGTAGAGGCTATACCAAAACATGGGACGACACGCGTCATTTTCGGCACACCTCTTTGTGGTTGGATAAAAACTATGGATTCTAAAGGCTCAAGAAGTTAAATCGGGAGATCGGTCTACATGGGGCCTATATCAAAACATGGACTGATAATCACCATTTTTAACATACTGTTACGAATTCGATATTTCTAGATTATTAGTTTCCGTTAATTTAAAATTTCAAATTGTAACGATTAGATTACATCATCATTTTGTCAAAATCATCTCTTTATTTTCTAGTACTTTCCTAAACATCTTTTGTGTTCTTAGTTTCTCAATCATACATTGTAAAGTAACCCCTTTTGTTTTGTTATCTTCATTGCTTATTGTTATTGTTGTAGTAATATGAGCATAATCATCTGCAGATAAATTACGAGATACTTGATGGTTGAGCATAATCCGATATGCATGTGCGACATCTGTCACATACTAGTAGATTATTCTAGATGGTTGTAGGCAAGACTATGAAGATAACGCGATATCTAGATTGTTCTAGATGGTTGTAGGCCAGACCAGCGAGAATCGTTAAGAATATCGTTATACAGTACTGTTTAAAGAGTTGACAGAGGGAGCTGTCAAGTCAGTTGTAAGCTAAAATTCAAACAGTACACATCGTTGAGCAAATAAGTGAAACCTGTCAGATAAGCAAATAAATTGTAGATTGTCGTTATTTGAAAAGAACTGTGATTTCATTATCGGGTTATTAAAGACGCCTCTATACGAGTATAAAAACGTAACAATACCTTTTAACGGTCTTAAAATACCTCTCGATTTCTAATTTCAATCAAATTGGATAAAAACTACGGATTCTAGAAGCCCAAGAAGTAAAAGCGGGAGATCGGTCTATACAAAAACATGGACCGATAATCACCATTTTGTATGATTCTAAAATACCTCTATATTTGTAATTTCAGGCAAATTGGATAGAATCTACGGTTTCTATAAGCCCAACACCCCGAATCGGAAGGTCCGATATAGCCCATCTTCGAACTTGATCTGCCTGCATACAAAAAACGAACGTGTGCTAAATTTCAGGACGATAGCGCCATTATTGAAGGCTGTAGCGTGATTACAACAGGCAGTCGGAATCGGAAATCGATATTTCGATGTATTACAAATAGAATGACAAACTTATTATTAAAAAAATGAACTAAATGTAAAGAACAAAATCATTGGCGCCAAATCATGGCCATTTTAACCATACAGTAGTTTATTCTTACTATTTTTGGGAATCGTACGAAAATAATTTTTCAGCTTTAGTTCACATTGAACCCAGCAAAAAAAGGAGCACTATTTTCAGCAGGTTTGTAAGGGAGAGAGGCAATACCAACTGCTTATAAAACAACCGAATCAGCGCTAATTTTTGTGGGCAATGTCCCGATTTATAGAAGCTTCAGCGCTGATATAATTGCTCATTTCAATAACAATATTGCCTAGAAGTGATACTGCATGAATTGGTTGCAATAACGTAAACGAATGATCATAAACTTATTTGATTACTCGTATACGTTATTGCTACCGATACATGCAGTGTGGATGCACTGCCTACTTTATTGTATACCAAAAAGCGCAACTAAATTTTACTGCTGAAATATTTTTTGCTGGGAACTTATGTATACTTATGTATATGTCATTAAACTTTATACCCACGTTTAGTTCATAAAATGTTAGAGACATACTTAAAAAAGGAAAATTTCATTGGGCTGTAGAAAATTACAAAAAAATCATAATTTCATTTATTTTCTATTCACTTAAAAAAATTGAACGATAAATCATTTAATGTTGCTGGCAATTACATTCTAACTACAATCACAAGTTTATTATAAGCTTACAATTAAGCTGTTTATTGCTACCAAAGCTTTCGCAGGATATTACCAAAGTGCGCATGAGGGGATAAAAAAAGCATTCATAGTTGCAATTTGCTTAGGTTATCGTGGTGGCCTGTTGTCTGGAACGTTTTTATACCCTTCACCACTACTGTGGTACAGGGTATAATAAGTTTGTGCATTTGTATGTAACGCCAAGAAGGAAAAAAAGTCAGAGACCCATCGTTCAGTATACCGATCGTCTTAGAATTGAATTCTGAGTCGATTTAGATATGTCCGTCTGCCTGTCTGTCCGTCCGTCTGTCTGTCTGTTTGTTGATGTATTTTTATGTGCAAAGTACAGGTTGCAGTTTAAATCCGATTATCCTCAAATTTGACATAGGGTCGTTTTTCGGGACAAAGACAATTGCTATTGATTTTGGCAAAGGTCGGTTCAGATTAAGATATAGCTGTCATATATATTTATCACCGATCTGCTCATAATTAGCGTGTTTATCAACCGACCTTCTTCAAATTCCGTACATCCGAATATTTACCATGAACTTAATCTAGGCATATCTCCTATAATAATAATTTTATTGTTTAGCGTCCACTTAAAAAATAATATTTATGGAGTGGTATGTCCAAATTTTTATTGGGTAAATGAATGGACTGTTATAAAATATTGATATTTCCCGAAAGGTAAAGACTCGTATGATTCAACCTGTTCAAAACATTTACAACTACCTATCAATCTGTAATATTTTCTTTTTAAGGGCATTATTTTTTTTTTATTTTTTACCTGTAATAGTTATAAGGACCTATAAAAGGATAGGTTAAATGTACAAAAAGGACACTGTTGGAATATCGTTAAGTTCATTGCCCAATTTGGTCATAAACGTATCGCCATAGGCCTTTTTGCTCTATTTTTAGAATAATTCGATAAAATGAAAAATATCGATGATTTTAAAGTTGGGATATCACAAAAATGAATTTCGGAAGAGTACATATCAACCATAAGCATCAGATGAAGAGATTTAGAAGCCAGAGTGCGATTACACAAAAACGTCAAATGGCATGGATATAGTATCAACTATTAAAATTTATCGTTAAAAGTTACAGGTGAAAACTCTTATTTTTAAATAATTTTGTAAATAACTAACTCTTATTCCCTTAAATCTTTAAAATTGACATAATAGGCAAATACATTATATATGGAGAAAGTTTCGATTACTCTAATAATTTTTTGCGTACGTTAGTTAAAACGGGAAAAAACTAGGTTAGGTTAGGTTAAAGTGGCAGCCCGATTAAATTTCAGGCTCACTTAGCCTATTCAGTCCATTGTGATACCACATTTAACTAAAAGTACCTATTACCATTAGCGTAGCTAGACAACTTTCCTAGGGGGGCTATAGCCCCCCTAGCTTAAAATTTATAGACTGAACTAATAGGTTCAATTATTGTTTTATTTCATAAAAATTAATAAAAAAATAGACATCAAAATAATATATAATAAAGCAACTAAAAGTAGTTCCACACTTTTCCCAGCAAAAAAATTGGGATTTGTTTTAAAGGCACAACTTTAAAAGCACTTCCAAAAATGTCCTCACAGAGAAGTTAATTATATTAACTACACAGGACGTTTTTTACTTCAGTTTTTTCATATTTTAATGCGTAATTTTTGTTTTCTTTTTTCAAATAGTTTAAAAAAAGAGTAAGAATAAATAAAATGGTAAAAATTATTCAAATTTTGCCACAAAAATGCTAAATCCATTATAGAAAAATCGATAATTTTTGAAAATATTCAAACAAATATAAAAATTATTATAAATTGATGTTTCGTGAAGCTCGAGGTCTTTATAAATATTTATATAATTCTAACAAAAGGTCGACCAAAAATCAAATAAAAAACGAATAAATAAAAATTATTTATTTCGGAAATTATCACACGATTTTTTAATTCACATTCGAAACACTGAATTCGGATCACACCGTAAGAAGTGATGCAAGTTTATTGCAACGGCTGTTGAAACGGTGGACATTCGTTCTATGACGAGTTCCTATTACATTCATCGCTTCTCCGCCAATTTTTCACCACTTCCGGACCCAAAAAGATCATTTTCACTTCTTTTTTGGCGACGCTTTTTTGCAGCATTGTTAAGATATTAATTTATGAAAGAATAGTTTTAATACCAATTACTATTTTTTAATTAAGATGACTAAACCAGACTAAACAACATAATAAAGGAGCTTTAGTTATTCAATTAAACCATAAGTTCAATTCAAGCTCTATTTCATAAATATCAGACTTCAAACATTGCCATCGGCAACTGCTACCACAACCCAAGTAATTCGATTGTGCATGAAAGTCTTTAGCGGAAGTTTGTGCGGTTGTATATACCTGTTTAATTTTTATAAAAATGTAAAATCGTAAATAGGTTTTCAAATTCTGGGGGGTCTAAGCCCCCTCCCCAGAGGCCTTCCTACGCTTATGCCTATTACATATGGGCACTTCTAGTCTTAACCACTGAAACTTCTCCATTATTTACTTTTGTGGAACCAACCAGATTGCTCCAAAAACATTAACAAACTGCTTAAGTTAACGTTTTCCAGGTCAGCCAGTAATCTAAAGCTATATGCTCCTAAAATTCGCCTACGCCTTACACAAAAAGCAGGACACTCACACAAGAGGTGTTTAATTGATTCCTTTTCCTCCACATCATGACAGCTTATACAATAGTCATTATACTTCACACCTATAGTTTTTGCAAATTCGCCTATCAGGCAGCGACCCGTTATAGCAGATATCAGGAGTGCTATCTGACGCCTTGAGAACACTAGCATATCTAGTGTACGGTTTAAGTTTAAATGGGGCCATATTTGCTTGGTGTCGTTACAACCCTTGCAATTTTCCCATCGAATATTGGCCATCATAACAGCCTTCTCACGCAGTAAGAGCTTGCAGGTGGCCAGAGGCATACCAACAGATTCTAGTTCCCCTGGAATATGTAAGGTAGTTCCTAGCCTTGCTAACAAATCTGCTTCGCAGTTCCCCGGTATGTTCCTATGGCCAGGCACCCATATTAGGTGAATATTGTACTGCTCAGCCATCTCGTTGAGAGATTTGCGGCAGTCTATGGCCGTTTTCGAGTTAAGGAACACAGAGTCCAAGGATTTTATTGCAGGTTGACTGTCTGAGTATATATTAATGCCAATATTTGTTGGAACATTACTTCTCAGCCAATTCACCACCTCTCTTATTGCCAATATTTCAGCCTGAAAAACACTACAGTGATTAGGTAATCTTTTCGCTATTCGAATTTCCAGATCTTTAGAAAATACTCCGAACCCCACTTGTCCATTCAATTTGGAGCCATCAGTGCCCCCGGGGTCTGTGTACACCACGCCTCACTGTTGGGAATTAGAGTTTCAAACTTTTTGTCGAAAAGTGGTTTTGCCAGGGTGTAATCCACTACGTTAGGCACATCTGGCATTACTTTGAGGACCGAACTATGACCGTACATTTTTTCCGACCACAGCGATAGCTCGCGCAACCGCACAGCCGTTGTTGCAGCTGACTGTTTGGCCAAAATGTCTAAAGGCAATAGATGTAGCATGACATTAAGGGAGTCTGTTCCTGTCTTACTAAATGCGCCTGAGATACATAAGCTCGCCATACGCTTAACTTTATCTAAACAAGTCGGTTTCTGAAGTGCCGGCCACCAGACTACAACACCATATAGCATTATAGGTCTAACCACTGCCGTGTATAGCCAATGCACAATTTTTGGTCTTAGTCCCCACATTTTCCCTATTGCCTTTTTGCACGAGTACAAAGCTACCGTGGCTTTTCTCGCCCTCTCTTCAATATTAAGCCTAAAATTCAGCTTCCTCTCCAAAATAACGCCAATGTATTTTGCACACTCACCAAAGGGAATTTCAGTACCCCCTAAGGAAATGGGCCTAACCGTGGGAGTTTTGCGATCTTTGCAGTACATGACTATTTCTGTCTTTGGTGGATTTACACCAAGACCATTATCTTTCGCCCATTTCTCAGTCATCCGGAGAGCTCTCTGTATAATATCTCTGATTGTGGATGGGAATTTCCCCTGACTGCTAGCGCCACATCATCTGCGTATGCCACCACTTTTATCCTTTCTTTTTCTAGAGAAACCAGAAGGTTGTTTATAGCAACATTCCAAAGAAGAGGTGATAGAAATCATCCTTGGGGAGTGCCTCTGTTCACATACCTTTGTATGTTTGCTTGCCCTAGTGTGGCTGAAATACGTCTCTTCATTAGAAGTTCGTCTAACAGCCTAAGTATACCTGGATCAACATTCAGAGTTGTCAGTCCATTTAATATCGAGCTCGGATGGACATTATTGAACGCCCCTTCGATGTCTAGAAACGCCACGATTGTGTATTCTTTGACAGATAGTGAGCTTTCAATAAAGCTGACCAGTTCATGCAATGCGGTCTCAGTAGACCTGCCCTTCGAGTATGCATGCTGTCGTTTCGAGAGCAAACTTGAATCCACGCTAGTTCTAAGATACATGTCTATCATCCTCTCCAGGGTCTTAAGTAGGAATGAGGATAAGCTGATTGGTCGGAAATCCTTCGCACTCGAGTGAGAGGCTTTTCCTGCTTTAGGTATGAAGACAACTTTTGTTTCCCTCCACTTTTCTAGAATATATGCTAAGTTTACACATTGTTTATATATCACCGTCAACCAGGGGATAATTCTTTCAGCCACTGCCTGTAACTCCGCCGGAGTAATTCCATCAGGTCCGGGGGATTTGAATGGTCCAAAGCTATTTAAAGCCCATTTTATTCTAGATTCCGACACAATTTCCTCGATAGGAAATGATCGCTGAGCCTCTGTTACACCGCCGGAACATGGTTCAACCGTCTGATTTCCAGGGAAGTGTGTGTCCAAAAGTACCTCCAACGTCTCCTCACTGGACGTTGTCCAATTTCCCTCCGATGTTTTAATGAAACCTGGAGCGGTGTTAGTGGATGCTAGTACCTTCCGTAGTCTGGAAGCCTCTGACGTATTTTCAATACTGCTACAGTAATCATCCCAAGAGTTTTGTTGAGACCTTCTCAGTTCTCGTTTATATTCTCTCAGATTCATCTTGTAAGTGTCCCAATCCTCCGGAGCTCTTGTGGACTTTGCTTTGTTAAAGAGCTTCCTGCAGGATTTCCTCATATTACTTAACTCCGTATTCCACCATGGCGGCCGATTTTTTTCCCTTGGCTTTCCTCTAGGGCATGCAGCTTTCAGTGAAATGTTGAAGTAATCCCTTAGTAATCCGCTCCACTGCGTGTTCGATATCTTGCACAGTGCTCATATTTGTCTCCGGCACTTCCGGTATCATCAAATTGAACGATTCCCTATACCTATTCCAATCAGCTTTCCTAACATTTGGCGGAAATATGGTCTTTGAAGTACGAACAGCCAATCTGAAACTGATGTAGCGATGATCTAAGAAGCTATGTTCCCTCAAAACTTGCCACTCAGATATCTTATCATTCAGTTCCGGAGAGGTCAACGTTACGTCCAAAACCTCTTGTCTGTTCCTGGTGACGAAGGTTGATGCATCTCCCTTATTGCAAACTAGTACGCAAAATTAGTACGCAAAATAAACTCTATTAGCGACTCTCCCCTTGCATTAGTATCACTACTTCCCCAAATACTATGATGTGCATTCGCATCGCATCCCATAATGAGTTTCGTCTTTGTTTTTAGTGACTCCTCAACTAAGGTCTTAACGGCACAGGGTGACATCTCCCTATCATGTCCCATGTAGACCGAAGATACCCAATATTTGCATGTGGATATCTCTAGACTGGCTAAGACAGTGACTGCATTGCTCAATAAAGGAAGCAGAAACAAGTTTAGTTCGTTTTTAGCAATTATGCATGCTCGATTTATATCGTTACCGGTATTATGCAAAAGTTTGAAACCCGGAGTGCTTAATTCACAGATCTTGTTCTTATATATGTATGGTTCTTGAATAAGAACTATATCTATGTCTCCTTTCATCAGGAGAACTTTTAAGGCAGCACAAGCGGCCTTACAATGGTGAAGATTTATCTGGAGGAACCGTAGAACCATCCAAATTTTCAACCACCGTCACATCAGCCGCTTCAATTGAGTCATCAAGGGCTTCCTCTTCACAGATCTCGGTGACTCTCGCAACAATCCGCGGTTCAGCTTTGGTGAGGCTTGAGCCTGTACAAACTTCCCGCATATGATTTTCGCCATAGTCTGCAGATTTTATGTCTCCTTCGGCTTCGCTAGGAGATTTTTTCACTGCTGACTCTACCGGAGGCTTGTCCGTTTCGGAATCCTTTGGCTGATCGCTTTTGTATACCTTCATATGGATATCATGAAAGCCATAACTTACGCGTCCTTGGGTCTGGGCTAGATGTCGCAGCGACTCTATGTTTAATATAAACACCGCATGTCGTCTTGGTCCATCCACCTCATCCAAACGACCAACCTTCCAATCGGCGGTTGGAAGATCTGGGTTACATTCTTTTAGTCTCTCTAGTATTGACTCAGGATCAGGAGGGTTTGCCGGTATCCATGCATGTGCTCTAGGTTTAGCCGGTATGTCTTTTTTATCGACTAACTCCAAAGCGGCTCCTTCCCAAACTTCACCAATTAGCATCAATGCAGCTTTAAAGCAATCCATAGACCTCTGGTCTGCAAAAGCTATTAACTTATATCGTCCTTGATACCATCCACCATCTTGCCGTCGAGGACTTGGTCCGGGAAACTTTTTTCGCACCTCTGAGTAGACACCAGACATCGCGTTCTCAATTTCCCCCCATTTTTGCCTTGGAATCATACCGTCCAATGCTCCTTTATTAATAATAGCCATCACAAGGCTGTCTTTTGCAACTGAGGCAAACGATCTTTGATCCCGTTTAGAGGATGGCAGCTCATCCGGTGATCGTTCCCTTTTTTCAGCTTCAAGAATTCCTTGAGCCCATTTTAAGGAATCGCTTTGCTTAGCCGACAACGTGCTTGGGTCGACTGATCCTAATTTCTTTAGGATAAACAAAGCATTTCTTCGTTCCTTGAATCTCTTTCGAGAGGGATTGCCTCCTTTTGATGTCGTCACCTTAGAAAAGGTTCGACTTGCCAAAGTGTCACCGCCAGTCGACCCGTCTAGGTCGACTAATTGGGCCTGACTCTTGGTCGCTGCCCAAATTTATAACTTCAGTCGTTACCCGTCCACTGGGCCCTGAAGTTAGCAACCCAGTGGATGACTTTGAATTTCGCTGCATGGTGGTTTATTATTTCCACCACACGTGAAATTCGTAATAAGTACTTATTACGATGAAATACTCCGCTATTAGAAAACACGTCCGTTCAGTTCGACGGTTGAATAAATAAAAACTAACTAAAAACTAAACAAAAATTAAGTAAAAAGTTTTACTAAATTCGTACTTCTCACCAAATAGTTAATTATTTCTTTAAATTTTACTACAAATTCGTCCATCATGAACTTCGTATGTCACTAAAGACATTCTTGCAATTTTGAACTTCAAGTTTTTCCTTCAAACTACAAAATTTTCTTTAACAAGGGAAAAAAACTTAGTTATGTCTAATAAATTTTCTTGTCGATTTGTCGAAAAATATTTACTTATTTTTATGACATCGGCGTGATGCCAACGTTTGTTATACTGTTTAGTTAAAATTTTCTAAAAATATTAAACATTTTCTAAAATTAACTAAATGTTTTCTTCCTGGTGAGATCGCTGTTTTTTTATACCCTTCACCACTACTGTGGTACAGGGTATAATAAGTTTGTGCATTTGTATGTAACGCCAAGAAATAGTGGTCATAGACCCATCTTTTAGTATACCGATCGGCTTAGAATTAAATTCTGAGTCGATTTAGCGATGTCCGTCTGTCTGCCTGTCTGTCCGTTCGTCTGTCTGTATATGTAATTTTGTGCACAAAGTACAGCTCGCAATTTAAGTCCGATTGTCCTCAAATTTGGCATAGGGCCGTTTCTTGGGACAGAGACAATCGCTATTGGTTTTGGAAAAAATCGGTTCAGATTTAGATATAGCTGCCATATATATTTATCCCCGATTTGGTCATAGTTAGCGTGTTTATCAACCGATTTTCTTGAAATGCCGTACATCCAAATATTTTATGAATATCGAAAATCTTGCAAAATATCAGCCAAATCGGTTCAGATTTAGATATAGCTCCCATATATATCTTTCGTCCGATTTAGACTCATATGACCACAGAGGCCAAAGTTTACTATCGATCTTCGTGAAATTTTGCACAGATGGTAGAATTGACATTCTACCAATGCTTGGTAAATTTGATTGAAATCGGTTCAAATTTAGATATAGCTCCCATATATATCTTTCGTCCGATTTGAACTTATATGGCCACAAAAGTCAGAGTTTTGCCGTGATTTGTTTCAAATTTTGCACAAGGGGTACGTTTAATAGCATCGTTAAGTGTGTCAAATTTTGTTAAAATCGGTTCAGATTTAGATATAGCTCACATATATATCTTTCGCCCGATTTGGACTTATATGGTCTCAAAAGCCAGAGTTTTGCCCTGGCTTACTTCAAATTTTGCACAAGCGGTACTTTTAATGATACTATTGTATGTGCCAAATATGGTCAAAATCGATTCAGATTTAGATATAGCTTCCATATATATATTTCGTCCGATTTAAACTTATATGGCCTCAAAATCCAGGAGTTTGCCGTGATTTGCTTCAAATTTCGCACAAGGAGTACGTTTAGTAGTAATTGTACCAAATTTGGTTGAAATCGGTTCAGATTTAGATATGGCTCCCATATATATCTTCCGTCCGATTTGCACTCATATGACCAAAGTTATACCCCCATTTGCGTGAAATTTCGCATAGATAGCAGAATTATTATTCTAACTATACATGTCAAATTTAGTCAAAATCGGTTCAGATTATAAAGCTTTTAGAAGTAAGTATAGCTTGTAGAAGTAAAAAAATTGTCTCCTTTATATAGCTTCCAGCAAATGTGAAGTAGTTGAGATGGTAACACAAAATTTGGCCTACATAGGGGTGAAGGGTATAATATAGTCGGCCCCGCCCGACTTTAGACTTTACTTACTTGTTTTAGTGTACGGTTTATTTTCAACAGGGAAGGTGGTTACAAATGCTTTGAACAACACTGCATATCTTTCGCCCGATATGGATTTCATTGGTCCTAGAGGCCAGAATATATTTATGCCTTTATTTCCTTCAAATTTTGCACAAAGAGTACAATGGATGGTCAAGTATTCTAAATTTCGTTGAAATCGATTCAGATTTACATATATCTCCCATATGTATCTTTCGCCCGATTTACATTCATATAATTACCGGAGACCAAATAGACTTGGAAATAGCTCCCATATATATACACCTGATTTGGGGAAATATGATAGAAAATTGCATATTTTAATATCGCAGCTGTAACATATGCCACAAACAAATTTAGCTTCAAACATATATATTTTCAGAATTGGTCCAAACAATATATTTCTTGTATTGTTAAAACATATTATGTTTCACCTCAGGCATACACTGGTAGAATATATATATATATATATATATATATATATATATATATATATATATATATATATATATATATATATATATATATATATATATATATATATATATATATATATATATATATATATATATATATATATATATATATATATATATATATATATATATATATATATATATATATATATATATATATATATATATATATATATATATATATATATATATATATATATATATATATATATATATATATATATATATATATAATTATGGACCGATGTGGACCAATTTTTGCATGGTTGTTAGAGACCATATACTAACACCATGTATCAAATTTCAGCCGGATTGGATTAAATTTGCTTCTCTTAGAGGCCTCGCAAGACAAATCGGGGGATCGGTTTATATGGGGGCTATATATAATTATGGACCGATGTGGACCAATTTGTGCATGGTTGTTAGAGACCATATACTAACACCATGTACCGAATTTCAGCCGGATCGGATGAAATTTGCTTCTCTTAGAGGCCTTGCAAGCCAAATTTGGGGGTCCGTTTATATGGGGGCTATACGTAAAAGTGGACCGATATGGCCCATTTGCAATACCATCCGACCTACATCAATAACAACTACTTGTGCCAAGTTTCAAGTCGATAGCTTGTTTCGTTCGGAAGTTAGCGTGATTTCAACAGACGGACGGACGGACATGCTCAGATCGACTCAGAATTTCACCACGACCCAGAATATATACTTTATGGGATCTTAGAGCAATATTTCGATGTGTTACAAACGGAATGACAAAGTTAATATACCCCCCATCCTATGGTGGAGGGTATAAAAATCAAACTGCGATCCGCGGAACGATGGAGCGTAAATTGAAAATAAAACTAAATGACAAAAGGAACGATGAGAACGAAAGAGATGGAACTAGGGACAATCGTTCCTTTTAGTGAACCGTTCATTGGAACTAGTTCGTTCCGGAACGACACAAGACTAGCTGCCACTTTAACCTAACATCATGTACTGAAGCTGAATCGGGTGAAATTTGCTCTTCAAAGATGTTCCGGAATTACAATTTCCTACTGATCCGATATTAACCGAATAGTTTTCAAAGAATCTTAAATACCATGGTGGTGGGTATTTAAGATTCGGCCCGGCCAAACCTTTACCGTGTATTTTTTTTAAGTTAACAGCTGTTATTTGCCCACCCCTCATACACGCAACAACCCTGTACATTACGTATACGTGTTTATATATTCCAACGACAAATGATTCAATTGTGGCAACAAAAAAGCTTTTTTTGTGGCAATGTCAAAGCTTTTATTGTTTTGCCTATGATTGGGGGTGTTTTTCGCTATACGTATTCGTTTGCATTGGTATTGAGGTATGTGTGTTTTTGTGTTCTTTTATTACTCACGTGCAGTTAACGCAACTTTGGTCGCAAAGCCAATACGGCAAATCAAGAAAGAGGTATAAATTCGCCTCTCTATTGATTAAACAACCACATCATAGGAGTCTAGGTGTTTTTCCACGACACACGCAATTTGCAAGGGCTGTTAAGTAATAATCGGTTGGAAAATTATATCAAGGATCCACATCCAGGAAAATGTTGCTCCCCCAACAAACGCAACCAGGATGTGTGGAGCGTCTGGTGAACTTATTAAAGTCCCCAATACGACCGAAGCATATCCGATTGTCGGCTGTTCTAATTTGCATTAATCAATTCGTAAGTGTTTCTCATACTTCCGAAGTTTGTTAGCATTTTCGATTGTCATGGGACGACCCTCAATTTCAGTTCATTGCCATCATCCTCCTGTTCATTGTTATCCTCGCCTACATTCACATTGAGGAGGCAAATTCGAGGGCTATAGCCGATATGGAGGACCAAAGGGACAATGCCTATTACAGCTTATCGGATTTAATTTTAAATCGCTTACGCTTCCACTTGGCCAGTGATGTGACCATGACGTCACGCGTTTTCGCATCTATTCTCGTGTGTTGCTCCATCTGTGTACCTGCTAAGTGCCGTTGGCCTTCTAATTGGAATCTATAAGAGCCGTGAGGAATTTGTGCTACTTTGGTTGGTGTTGCAGTTGCTGTTCTTTGTGGCCGGATGCGTATTCATGTTCTGGGCGTCCGGATGTGAATTTGTAGAGCATACCATCGGAAAAGTTTGCTTTTGTAAGTTGTCATTTGCTACCATATGTTACCATTTTCAAAATCGTTGATATCTGAAGTCCATAGTATGCTAAAGTCGATTTTTTGTCACGAAATATTCTTTAATTAGGACTTCAAATAAATTGTTTTTATTCCCTATTGCTACACCCTCACCGAACGTAGAGAGTGTGTCATAGTGATACGATCAAATATGTGTAGACGGAGGCATTTTGTCTTTTTTAAATTGTGAAAAAGTGGCTTTCGAATTTTCTAAAGGTTCACTTTTTATGGTTTTTAGACTCGACTTCTATACGAACGAAAAAGACTGTTTTTCATATGTTTCGGTGTAAAACTATATGTTTGGAATTCAAATTGTTTAACACACTACTTTTAAGTGCAAGCATATAATGTTCATAAACTAGCATAACATTTTTGTGACATATACAAGTATGTTAATATGTAACAACATATTATGTTTGTGACATAAAATGTTTGTAAATATAATATGCTTAGGTTAGGTTAGGTTATGTGGCAGCCCGATGTATCAGGCTCACTTAGACTATTCAGTCCATTGTGATACCACAGTGGTGAACTTCTCTCTTATCACTGAGTGCTGCCCGATTCCATGTTAAGCTCAATGACAAGGGACCTCCTTTTTATAGCCGAGTCCGAACGGCGTTCCACATTCCAGTGAAACCACTTAGAGAAGCTTTGAAACCCTCAGAAATGTCACCAGCATTACTGAGGTGGGATAATCCACCGCTGAAAAACTTGTTGGTGTTCGGTCGTAGCAGGAATCGAACCCACGACCTTGTGTATGCAAGGCGGGCATGCTAACCATTGCACCACGGTGGCTCCGGATTGCTTGGATGCAAACATATATTCATTTAGAAATAGCCTATAAACATATATGTGTTTAAAACGACAGACCTAGAGAGTATGCGTCAAGTAAAATAATTATGTACACTTGATGAGAGGCAACTTTTGTATTTTGTATTTTTTGCAATTCAGAAGATCAAAATACATAAGAATAGTCGACTCTCATCAAATGTACATTTTCAGTGTAAACTAGTGTTATCAACTAGAGGTGTGCACGTGACACGAACTTGTCGTGACTCATGAAAATTTTCGTGATTCGTGCGTGAGTCGTGAGTCACGCTCATGACAACAGCGTGAGTCACGAAAATAATATCTTCGTGAGTGTGCGTGAGTAACGAAATACACTCACGAAAATATTCCTGCTCACCAATATAAAACGCTTAAGACTTAAATTCAATTACAATTTTAGTGACACCTGGGATGTTAAGACTTTAATAACACTCTCGATTTTAATAATGCTCATGTTTTCAGACACTTCGGCAAGGTAAATTAATCATAAAATTATTATTATATTATATTTTTCGTGAGTCACGACGTTTTCGTGCGTGAGTGTGCATGAGTATGATTTTTCAGTCGTGAGTGTGCGTGAGCGTGAGTAAACTATCTATTATCAACCCCTATAGGGGAGTATACTAATAAGAACAATTTAAAGCGCGACTGGTTAACCAAGCTGATATCGAAAATGTCGTTTTCGTACGAGGTAGTCAGTCTTCCTACAAAACAGTTCTTTTTTCTGCGTACATACGCAACAACCATCCTATCTTTATGAAAGACTCAGATTCGTGAGAACTAATCGAGGGACTAGATTGAACCCAATGCGACACTCTATGCTAATTTCTGAGCGACTCTTTTTAATAAATTCTGTAAGTCTTTGGAATGCTCTTCCCCGTGACTTACAAATAAAAAGCAATGCAGAACAGACCTTTTACCCCCCTGCTCTGGGTTTATACGTAGTTCTTATTGGTAATATATTTAGTTGGAAAAAATCATGACAAAACATGGTTCAAAAGTTCAAAATTTTGCGTTTTGCGAATTCGTAACCCAGAACATGGGTTACGAACATGATTTATATCGCATAAATTTAAAAATTATTTTAATTGTAAATTTTTCTTTTCGATTTAAATATATTCAAAAATAATTATTATCAACATTCACATATTTTAATATCAATTTTTTTTTCTTCATCTCAAATTTGTTTATTTATTTACTTTTGTTTCAATTATCGTAAATATTAGTTCAATATTTCTAAAATTTGTAACTTACTTATGCCAATTAGAAAAGAAAAAATAGATTCCTTAGGGACAACATTTTAGACAACAGAAATTTTTCATACAAAGTATTTTCTTTTAGACCAAAAAAGCCCAAATTTATGATATGCGATTCAACGATTGTCTCCAATTCTTTTTCTTTGCCTACAAAGAAAATTCTTTAGCGTCAAAAGAAAACTTTGCTTGTCTAAAACTTCGTTCCTCAGAAAAGAAAACTCTTCTTTCAGTGTATATAACCGTTTAAATTATGACCACGATAACGATTAACTGAATGAGCATTTTATAGCGGTCATAATTTTTTAGTCATATAATCATTTAAATATTTAATCATAACTACACCTCGTCGATTTCTCCGTCATATCCTAAATTGCCTTGCTACGCTAGATTACGACAACGACGCAGTACTAATAATAGCTTCCAACGAGTCAGACGAACCCTTCTCTTTTCTTAAAGATGAATCATTGCCCCAATTTAAGTACAAATGAACAAACTGTACCAAATTTAGGCTTACAATAGACAGGATTCTTCTGACTGATACCAAAATTGTGAACAACAGAAACCTCTCGAACATAGAAATAGATGCTCACTTAGAACGACCAAATGCCATTGTAACGGATGCATTCACCAAATATGTTCCAAGATCCAAATCCAACACTGTTAGAAAAATAGGTTTTTCATATGTTCCGATGTACACAAAATGTGTTTCGGGCACAATTTTAAAACACAATATATTTAAGTGCAAACATGTAATGTTCCTAAACTAACACTAAATGTTTGGGTTAGGTTAGGTTAAAGTGGCAGCCCGATTAAGATTCAGGCTCACTTAGACTATTCAGTCCATTGTGATACCACATTAACTAAAAGTACCTATTACATATGGGCACTTCTAGTTTTAACCGCTGAACCTTCTTGATTATTTTTCTTTGTTGAACCAACCAGATTGTTCCAAAAACATTAGCAGACTGCTTAAGTTAACGTTTTCCAGATCCGCCATTAATCTGAAGCTATATGCTCCTAAAATTTGCTTACGCTTTACACAAAATGCAGGACACTCACATAAGAGGTGTTTAATTGATTCTTTTTCCTCCGCATCATGACAGCTCATACAATAGTCATTATACTTCGAATATTGTGCTGCTCAGCCATCTCATTGAGAGATTTGCGGCAGTCGATGGCCGTTTTCGAGTTGAGGAACACAGAGTCCAAGGATTTTATTGCAGGTTGACTGTATGAGTATATATTAATGCCCACATTTTTTGGAACATTACTTCTCAGCCAATTCGCCACCTCTCTTATTGCTAATATTTCAGCCTGAAAAACACTACAGTGATTAGGTAATCTTTTCGCTATTCGAAGTTCCAGATTATTAGAATATACTCCGAACCCCACTTGTCCATCCAATTTGGAGCCATCAGTGTAGAAATCTATATATTCTTTATTCCCGGGGTCTGTGTGCACCACGCCTCACTGTTGGGGATTAGAGTCTCAAACTTTTTGTCGAAAAGTGGTCTCGCCAAAGTGTAATCCACTACGTTAGGCACATCTGGCATTATTTTGAGGACAGAACTGTGACCGTAACTTTTTTCCGACCACAGCGATAGCTCGCGCAACCGCACAGCCGTTGTTGCAGCTGACTCTTTGGCCAAAATCTCTAAAGGCAATAGATGCAGTATGACATTAAGGGAATTTGTTCCTGTCTTGCTGAATGCGCCTGAGATACACAAGCACGCCATACGCTGAACTTTGTCTAAATTTGTCGGCTGGTGAAGTGCCGGCCACCAGACTACAACACCATATAGCATTATAGGTCTAACCACTGCCGTGTATAGCCCATGCACAATTTTTCCTATTGCCTTTTTGCACGAGTACAAAGCTACAGTTGCCTTTCTCGCCCTTTCTTCAATATTAAGCTTAAAGTTCAGCTTCCTGTCCAAAATAACGCCAAGGTATTTTGCACAATCACCAAAGGGAATTTCAAAAAAAAAATATATATATATTATGTTTGGGGCATGCATGTTTCATCAAAATCATATGTGTGAATGCAAACATATATAAATTTACACATTTCGACTAAACATACATATGTTGTGATATTTTATTCAAAGCGACAGAGAGAGTAACATATAGAGAAAGAAATAGAGATGGAAACCGGGAGAGTTGACAAAAGATATCAACATAACACAGCGAAAGAATCAAAAAAGAACAATTTCTGTGAAACCGCTTGTATGTTGTTTCGGAAAACTGTTTTATGATAAGGCCAAAAATTTGATATGCTTAAGTCTAAATATTATTTAATTTGAATAAAGAGAATAGACATTCGGAACCAAGAGAATAGACATTTAAAAAACAAACAGCATATGTTTTCGCCTTGAGAGCAGCATTTTATGTATGTGTGGACATGTGTTTTGTTTATCATTTTGGCATTATGGGCACAATTTTTTTCTTGGTTCGTTAAAAGAAATAATAAGAAAAAAATAATAAGTAGTCCACGCGGAGTTGACGGACTCCTTTAAATATAAAAGCGGGCATTAAGTTCGAGTTTTGCAGCTAAAACAATTTAAAAAGTTTATTTTCTTTCAAATGAATTATTAGAGAAAAAAATTAGAGCGATGGTGTTAAATGCTAGTAAAAAAATGTTCACGCCTAAATAAATTTATGTTTATATTATAAAATTATTAATGTATTTTTTTTTGTTTTTGATCTCAGCTTAAAGCCATGCATTGACTAAACTACAAGTGTAGTTTAACCAAAAGAGGAAAAGTATGCTTGTCAAATTTATTTGGGCAAAGCCCTATAGACTGCAAGATGGTTGGATGTACAGCTGTTTCGGAATTACCACATTCCTCATCAGCATCCTCTACTTGGGAGCCACCGTGGTGCAATGGTTAGCATGCCCGCCTTGCATACACAAGGTCGTGGGTTCGATTCCTGCTACGACCAAACACCAAAAAGTTTTTCAGCGGTGGATTATCCCACCTCAGTAATGCTGGTGACGTTTCTGAGGGTTTCAAAGCTTCTCTAAGTGGTTTCACTGCAATGTGGAACGCCGTTCGGACTCGGCTATAAAAAGGAGGTCCCTTGTCATTGAGCTTAACATGGAATCGGGCAGCACTCAGTGATAAGTGAGAAGTTCACCAATGTGGTATCACAATGGACTGAATAGTCTAAGTGAGCCTGATACATCGGGCTGCCACCTAACCTAACCTAACCTAACATCCTCTACTTGCAGCAAAACTATCAACCAATTATCAGAATAAATTCGGGTAATTCACTCAACCCAAAGTGAATTACACTTGAACCTTCCGAAAAAGGGATTTGATAGTCGGCTACTACCTAAACAAATTTGCAAGCATATCTCTTTTCCTTTGTCAAACTCAAATCATCGATTTTAATATAGTTGACTGGTTTTGTTTTTGAGCGAAAGAGATATGCTTGCAAATTTGTTTAGGTAGTAGCCGACTATCAAACCCCTTTTTCGGCAAGGATTATATTAACTACTTTTTATTCTACTTTATCTAAAAATTTCAATGAGAGGAAAAATACTTCACTTTATAATAAAAGGGGAATAATCTGTAGGTAGCCATCATACGAATCAGTAATGTCGTTAAGTTAATTTTTACTACAAATTTTTTTTTCATACAAAATTTTTTCTTAGTAAATTGTCCACATTTCGTAGTAAGATTTTTATATTGCCCATGTATTTTTATAATAGAATCAACGATGCATTAACTACTGTGTTGGAAATTTATTTAAGGAAAAATCCTTCCCATTTCGTAGTTAGTGAACTAAAAATCATTTACTGAATTTTTATAAGTTTTCCTTTAGCTAAGTTAATTTTCGTTGTGGTTACGAAAAATGAACTATATTACAGTAAATTTGTTGAACTATGTGAAAGTTAAAATGGTCCTTAAATTTACAAGACACTTTTTTTCTGTGTAGAGGCTCCGCAAACCAAATCGGGGGATCGGATTATATGGGGGCTATATGTAATTATGGACCGATATGGACCAATTTTTGCATGGTTGTTAGAGACCATATACTAACACCATGTACCAAATTTCAGTCGGATCGGATGAAATTTGCTTCTCTTAGAGCGATCGCAAGCCAAATTTGGGGGTCCGTTTATATGGGGGCTATACGTAAAAGTGGACCGATATGGCCCATTTGCAATACCATCCGACCTACATCAATAACAACTACTTGTGCCAAGTTTCAAGTCGATAGCTTGTTTCGTTCGGAAGTTAGCGTCATTTCAACAGACGGACGGAAGGACATGCTCAGATCGACTCAGAATTTCACCACGACCCAGAATATATATACTTTATGGGATCTTAGAGCAATATTTCGATGTGTTACAAACGGAATGACAAAGTTAATATACCCCCATCCTATGGTGGAGGGTATAAAAACGCCGATTAAATACGTATATAATTAAGTTTAAAGTTTCTATAGAAATAAAATTTTGACAAAATAAAATGTTGACAACATTTTCTATAGAAATAAAATTTTGACAAAATTTTCTATAGAAATAAAATTTTGACAAAATTTTCTATAGAAATAAAATTTTGACAAAATTTTCTATAGGAATAAAATTTTGACAAAAATTTCTATAGAAATAAAATTTTGACAAAATTTTCTATAGAAATAAAATTTTGACAAAATTTTCTATAGAAATAAAATTTTGACAAAATTTTCTATAAAAATAAAATTTTGGTAGATTATTTTTGGCTCGAGTGGCAACCATGATTATGAACCGATATGGACCAATTTTTGTGTGATTGGGGATCGGCTATATATAACTGTAGACCGATATGGACCAATTTTGGCATGGTTATTAGCGGCCTTATACTAACACCACGTTGCAAATTTCAACCGGATCGGATGAATTTTGCTCCTCCAAGAGGCTCCGGAGATAAAACCTGGGGAACGGTTTATATGGGGGCTATATATAATTATTGATCGATATGGAACAATTCTTGCGTGTTTGTTAGAGACCACATTCTAACACCATGTTCCAAATTTCAATCGGATCGGATGACTTTTGCTCCTCTAAGAGGCTCCGGAGGTCAAATCTGGGGATCGCTTAATATGGGGGCTATATATAATTATGGGCCGATGTAGACCAATTTTTGCATGGTCATTAGAGAACATATACCAACACCACGAACCAAATTTCAGCCGGATCGGATTAAATTTGCTTCTCTTAGAGGCTCCGCAAGCCAAATCGGGGGATCGGTTTATATGGGGGCTATATATAATTATGGACCGATGTGGACCAATTTTTGCACGGTTGTTAGAGACCATATCGTAACACCATGTACCAAATTTCAGCCGGATCGGATGAAATTTGCTTCTCTTAGAGCAATCGCAAGCCAAATTTGGGAGTCCGTTTATATGGGGGCTATACGTAAAAGTGGACCGATATGGCCCATTTGCAATGCCATCCGACCTACATCAATAACAACTACTTGTGCCAAGTTTCAAGTCGATAGCTTGTTTCGTTCGGAAGTTAGCGTGATTTCAACAGACGGACGGACGGACATGCTCAGATCGACTCAGAATTTCACCACGACCCAGAATATGTATACTTTATGGGGTCTTTGAGCAATATTTCGATGTGTTACATACGGAATGACAAAGTTAATATACCCCCATCCTATGGTGGAGGGTATAAAAAGTGTTCGGTCCGAGCAGGGATTGAACCCACGACCCTTTGCATGCAAGGCAGACATGCTAACCACTGCTCCACCTGGCAAACAAATGTATGTTTCTT
This sequence comes from Haematobia irritans, assembly GCF_050003625.1. Lineage (NCBI taxonomy): Eukaryota > Metazoa > Arthropoda > Insecta > Diptera > Muscidae > Haematobia > Haematobia irritans. Next base: position 80,187,869 of record NC_134400.1, read on the forward strand.
TTAAATAATGTTATGTTTGCATGGGCTCGTGGGTGCTGCAAACTATGCTATATAAATGTAACTTATAACGACAATTATCTACTGGTGACCATAACAGCTACGTAGCCCAGTGGATAGTGTGTTGGCTTACAAACTGTATGGTCCTCGGTTCGATTCTCCGTACAGGCGAAAGGTAAACAATTATAAAAGTGAATAATTTCTTCAACATTATTTGTATTACAGAAAAAGGTGCCAAAATATTACGAGTATGTTAGGGAATGAGCACAATCGTCTTTGGGAAAAATTCTTCCAAGCATATAATATTTTTGGGCTCAAAATGCTTCGAAACATATAATATGTTCACATAAAACAAACATATTAATGTTTCGGCAGTATCCAATAATATATGTGCTTCCTGCAAAATATGTTTGGAACATATGTTAAAGAAGGGATTTTTTTTTTGAGGCTGAAGGATAGTATACATAATTATCTGAACCCCATTATTAGAAAATTACACAAAGAGAAAAGCTTGATACTGAGCAGAATTAAGAAACACAATAGACTAGAAATTGAGATTACGCCACATGAATTACAGTTTCTCAAAAACAAATTAAAACTTGTCAAGAAACTTCTTCTTGACAATTTTACTATATCTGCAAATAAATATTTTCAGGAAAAGCTAAAAAGTGTCGAGTCAAGGGACCAATCTCAAATTTTCAAAGAAGCGAAGAAACAATTCCGACAACTCAACAACTTCCAATTGAAGTCTATTGAAATTGACTATTCATATTTGCATCTTTTAGATAGGGCGGGTGTTGATCCACTCAATCTACAACTGGACACGACTTCTAATAAATATGTAATAGGCAACAAAATCCAAATATTAGACATTATAGGCTCATACTTGGAATATATTCACTCTGCCAAGACTTTAGATCATAGTAACATTGTTCATAAATTCGTAATGGGCGGTTATTCTCATTTTTTGGAAACAAAATATGCATATCAAAGCAATAGCAACAGCCTTACCCTATTTACCGACAGTAAAAGGTCAAATCAACTCGACACAGATGCAGCAGGTGATTAGTTCATAACACAAGATGAAATAATTTATATACTCGTATTCTCGAAGCTGAGGGGAAAACTATCATCTGGAATAGACAACATACCAAATATTGTTCTTAAGAACCTACCACGATCCCTTATATTGGAATATTGCACCCTATTTAATAACATGTTTAACAATTGTTACTTTCCAACCATGTGGAAACTAGCTAACATAAAGTAATAACATTACCAACCAAGAAGAACAAAGATACTTGTAGCCCAGAACACTTTCGCCCCATTAGTTTATTGCCAAATATTAGTAAAATTTTTGAAATTGGTGTCAACAAATTCATTACCAAATTCTGTGAGAGAAAAGATGTAGTCACAGAGAAACAATTCGGGTTCAAGCATAACCACTCAACACTCATTCCATTAATCTGCTGACCTTAGATATCAACTGGAATATGAACAAGAAAAATGCAATCGGAGCATGCCTTGTTGATTTCCCTAAATCATTTGATATCATATGGATACAAGGATTAATATATAAGCTACTGGTTTATAATTTCCCCATACATATTGTAATTTTGCTACATAATATGCTAACTGGAAAACGATTTATTGTATGCCATAAAGATTGCACTAGCTCTAAAGAATTTAATATTACGAATGGATTACAACAACGTACTGTAAATGCTCCAATATTGTTTAATCTTTACATACATGACATACTAGAACATACTGATAAAATAATTGCATTCGCCGATGATAAATATTATAATATACCACGCCGACGATAGAATAGAGGATATTAACTCAAATCTTCAAGAGAAATTCGATGCAATCGAGAAATATGCAACGGATTGGAATATGCGAATCAATGTCGACAAATGTGAGACCATTCTTTTTAGGCCCCCAGTTAATAAATGCAACTAAAGGGTGATTCTTTTGAGGTTAGGATTTTCATGCATTAGTATTTGACAGATCACGTGGGATTTCAGACATGGTGTCAAAGAGAAAGATGCTCAGTATGCTTTGACATTTCATCATGAATAGCCGAACGATCTGCCACAACGTCGAATTTTCAGTGAATGGGCCCTAGAAAAGTTGGCAGAAAATCCGCTTTTTTATCGACAAATTTTGTTCCGCGATGAGGCTCATTTCTGGTTGAATGGCTACGTAAATAAGCAAAATTGCCGCATTTGGAGTGAAGAGCAACCAGAAGCCGTTCAAGAACTGCCCATGCATCCCGAAAAATGCACTGTTTGGTGTGGTTTGTACGCTGGTGGAATCATTGGACCGTATTTTTTCAAAGATGCTGTTGGACGCAACGTTACGGTGAATGGCGATCGCTATCGTTCGATGCTAACAAACTTTTTGTTGCCAAAAATGGAAGAACTGAACTTGGTTGACATGTGGTTTCAACAAGATGGCGCTACATGCCACACAGCTCGCGATTCTATGGTCATTTTGAGGGAAAACTTCGGAGAACAATTCATCTCAAGAAATGGACCGGTAAGTTGGCCACCAAGATCATGCGATTTGACGCCTTTAGACTATTTTTTGTGGGGCTACGTCAAGTCTAAAGTCTACAGAAATAAGCCAGCAACTATTCCAGCTTTGGAAGACAACATTTCCGAAGAAATTCGGGCTATTCCGGCCGAAATGCTCGAAAAAGTTGCCCAAAATTGGACTTTCCGAATGGACCACCTAAGACGCAGCCGCGGTCAACATTTAAATGAAATTATCTTCAAAAAGTAAATGTCATGGACCAATCTAACGTTTCAAATAAAGAACCGATGAGATTTTGCAAATTTTATGCGTTTTTTTTTTTTAAAAAAGTTATCAAGCTCTTAACAAATCACCCTTTACAATATTAGAAAAAAAATGGAGAAACTTCTCAATTTATTCATCGCTTCAAAACAATGTCATACCTAACAAAAATGTAGTAAAAAATCTAGGCGCATATTTAGATAAATTCCTATATTTTGACGACCATGTAAACACACAATTATTAAAGGCCAGAAATGCATTTTTCTTGTCTAAATCACTATTCTATTCCAAGCAAATTTACCCCAAATTAAAAATTGGTTTCACAAAATATATTCGTAACAAATTGCTGTATGACTCCTCCGAGATTATACGAATTGATAATTTTATAATAAAATTAATAAGAAACCATATTGCAACAAGTATATACGGCCGTAAGTTCGGCAAGGCCGAATCTTATGTACCCTCCACCATGGATTGCGTAGAAATTTCTACGAAAGACTGTCATCCACAATCGAATTACTTGGGTTGTGGTATCTTAAAACTTCTTAACATCGTTTTCTAAATTGTGAGTTAGTCCATACGTGGTATTGAAATATGGGGGTCGCTTATATGGGGGCTATATACAATTATGAACTTGATATGGGTCAATTTTTGTGTGATTGGGGATCGGTTTATCTGAGGGCTATATATAACTATAGACCGATATGGACGTAGTTAGGCATGGTTGTTAACCGCCATATACTAGCACAATGTACCAAATTTCAACTGACTCTGATGAACCAAAACCAAATCTCGGGATCGGTTACCACGTACCAAATTTCATCCAGATCGGATGAATTTTGCTTCTCCAAAAGGCACTGGAGGTCAAATCTGGGGATCGGTTTATAGGGGAGCTACATATAATTATGGACTGATATGAACCAATTCCTGCCTGGTTGTTGGATACCATATGCTAACATCACGTACCAAATTTCAACCGAATCGGATGAATTTTGCTCTTCCAAGGGGCTCCGGAGGTCAAATCTGTGGATAGGTTTATATTGGGCCTATATATAATTATGGACCGATTTCGACCATATATTGACACCACGTACCAAATTTCAACTGAATCAGATGAATTTTTGTCTTCCAAGAGGCTCCGGAGGTCAAATCTGGTGATCGGTTTATACGGGGGCTATATATAATTATGGACCGATGTGGACAAATTTTTGCATGGTCATTAGAGACCATATACTAACACCATGTACCAAATTTCAGCCGGATCGGCTGGGGATTGGTTTATATGGGGGCTGTATAATTATGGACCGATGAGGACCAATTTTTGCATGGTTCTTAGAGACCATATACTAACACCATGTACCAAATTTCAGACGGATCGGATGAAATTTGCTTCTCTTAGAGGCTCCGCAAGCCAAATCGGGGGATCGGTTTATATGGGGGCTATATATAATTATGGACCGATGTAGACCAACTTTTGCATGGTTGTTAGAGACCAGATACGAACACCATGTACCAAATTTCAGCCGGATCGCATGAAATTTCCTTCTCTTAGGGGATCCGCAAGCCAAATTTGGGGGTCCGTTTATATGGGGACTATACTTAAAAGTGGACCGAGCTATATAATTATGGACCGATGTGGACCAATTTTTGCATGGTTGTTAGAGACCATATACTAACACCATGTACCAAATTTCAGACGGATCGGATGAAATTTGCTTCTCTTAGGGGCTCCGCAAGCCAAATCGGGCGATCGGTTTATATGGGGGCTATATATAATTATGAACCGATGTGGACCAATTTTTGCATGGTTGTTAGAGACCATATACGAACACCATGTACCAAATTTCAGGCGGATCGGATGAAATTTGCTTCTCTTAGAGGCTCCGCAAGCCAAATCGGGGGATCGGTTTATATGGGGGCTATACGTCCCATCCTATGATGGAGGGTATACAAATTATGAATTGTAATACAAATAACTTATTAATGGCACCTTACTATGTAACATAAACATAAGCGTAGGAAGGCCTCTGTGGAGGGGGCTTAGACCCCCCCAGAAAAATTTTAGCCCCCCAGAATTTGAAAACCTATTTACGACTATTCTTTCATAAATTAATATCTTAATTTTGGCTACGCAAAAAAGAAGTGAAAATGTTCTTTTTGGGTCCGGAAGTGGTGCAAAATTGACGGAGAAGCGATGAATGTAATATGAAATTGTCATAGAACGAATGTCCACCGTTTCAACAGCCGTTGCAAGGACTTTGCATCACTTCTTAAGGTGTGATCCGAATTCAGTGTTTTGAATGTGAATTAAAAAATTTTGTTATATTTTCCCAAATAATTATTTTTTATATTCTTTTATGATTTTTAATGCATTCTAACACTTGTTTGAAACGTTTTCCCTCGAATATTTTCAAAAATTCTATAAAAATTTCTATAATGAATTTAGCATTTTTGTGGCAAAATTTGCACGCAGAGAAGAAACATGATTGTCACAATCATATTCGAAGAGCAAAATAATATGATAGGAACTATTTTTGCGGCGACCATATAACATTTTAACCTGCAACCATGTTGGCTCAGTGAACATGGTTCTAAGAAAAATACAATTGTCCTCATCTAAAATGTTATTATATTGATAAAAAGAATTTTGTTTCCATTAAAAGACAATGGTCACGATCTAAAATGTTATGTTATTCGTCAAAAATGTTTTTCTTCTAGTTAAAAGAACATGGTCACAACCTAAAATGTTTTGATTTTTATGAAAAAACTATTTTCGTCGTCGAAAAAAGGACGCCACTTGAGAAAAGAAAACACAAAATCAACTTTATTTATTTGTTTTTATTTATTTATAAACTAATTCATTGCTTATTTCTATTTATAATGTCGTGCAAGCAAACATCACATACTTTTACACACTCTAGTTTGGTTCAATTTCAACAATAAGTAATCATTCCATATTTACTTCGTGCCCATCAAATGTACAAACGCAGACATCGCGTAACTGCAAATAAAAATAAATTATACCATATATCAAAATGCAGAACAAAAACCAGGTACATTTTTTTCAACTACACTTTCCTTTTTTGTATTCACATAAAACCACGTGCCATTTGTGAATAAATAAATTAACACAAAACACAATAATTCCGTATTCTCCGTCCATTCCAAGAAACAATCAACACACGACTGACGCGCAAAATGAAAATCGTGTGTACCTGCTCAATGTTTTTATAAAATTCTTGTCGCTGCAAAAAATTAAAAAATTAAATGGTCACGAAAACAATGTACATGGTCTTTATGGCCATGTAATGGTTGTATACATGTCTATACGTAAACTATAAAAATACTTTTTTCTCTGCAAAAAAGTAAAAAAAAGTGAATGGTCAGGTACATGATTTTCCTGACCATATAATGGTCTCCAATTCTATCATTTAAATGATAGAACATGTTTGCGGTATTTGATAACCATTCAAATGCTTATTGTCAACATATATTTTTCTCCGCTCGAAAATTATTTTTACAAAGACAAAATACATGGTTTTCGCGACAATTACATACTCTAAATAAGCATTAAATGGATGCGGCAACCATGTCCAAACATGTTTTTTCTGTGCGTGTGAATAATTTGTACCATTTTATTTATTCATACTTTTTTTTAAAGAAAACAAAAAATTACGCATTAAAATATGAAAAAAATGAAGTAATAAAACTTCCTGTGTAGTTAAAATAATTAACTTCTTTGTGAGGACATTTTTGGAAGTGCTTTTAAAGTTGTGCCTTTAGAACAACTCCCAATTTTTTACTGGGAAAAGTGTGGAACTACTTTTAGTTGCTTTATTATAAATTAATTGTCGAGTTATTTTGATGTATATATTGTTATTCATTTTTATGAAATAAAACATTAATTGAACCTATAAGTTGATTCTATAAATTTTCAGCTAGGGGGGCTATAGCCCCCCCTAGGAAAATTGTCTAGCTACGCTAATGAACATAAATGATGAATATGTATGCAAAACCCTGATAACAGGGTATGTGCCACCCAGCGTTGCCAATTTAGCTTTTTTCCCGCTAGATTTGGCTTTTTTTGAAGACATTTAGCGGGAAAAAAATGCATTTAGCTTTTAGCTTTTTTTCATGACCCTTTTAGCTATTTTTGTTTTTTTTTTTTATTTTCGAAATGTTTCTATTGAAATATGGATAAATCGGCGTTTTTATCTAAGCCTTGCTGCAAGTATAAGGGTTTCCACATATTTCAAAGCTCAGTTGAAACATTAATAATGATTCCAGCCATTATGCGGGCATTTTTGTAGCAAATACACCTTGTTGTAAAGTTTTTTCATTATATACATAAAAGTTATCGTAAACTTTAAATCTACTATTACCATACAAATTTGTTAGATAAACTGTCAGTAAATTATTGGGAATATTATCATTTGACTCGTTTATCCTTTTTATGTTATTATAATATTCTAAAGTTATTACGATATTACTAAATTAAAATAGTAGATGTGAATAGCTTTGTGCACTGAAAAAATATTGTCGTCTCCTTAAAATACGAACGCGAATTTTGGTTATAATAGCATTTGTGAATTTCTTTTATATAAACTGTTTTCCTTGTCCAAAAGACGATAAAGTCGTTTTGTCCTTATAATTAAGTGATTCAACTTAAAAATGGGTATGTTTTCATGAAATAAGGAAGAATTAATGAAATAGTCTTTAAATGTGAGGAGTTTTTGCATCTTAACCACAAACCAAAATAGCGTTCAAAAATAAAAGATGTTTTTCAACACTTTATTTTAAAAACATATATATACAATAATTTCTACTTGAAGTCGAGTCTAAACTTGGAAATTTAAGTTGGCGTTAGCACGTTTTTAAAGCACTTTGATAGCTCATGAAGAAAAGGAAAATGTTTTTACTGGGAAATGTAAACTATAGGTATTTTCTACAATTTAAATAAAAGTAATGTATTTCGAATTTTTCACAATTTCAAATCCAAACTAAAATTTTATTTAAAAAAATGACAAATCATTTTTTTACCAAATCCAAAGCATGCTTAGATCATTTAATATTATAAAATAACAAGTAAATAAAATAGAGGTGTTGGGAAGGTAGCTCCCACAAAACGAAGGACTTCCAGTAAAAAATTTGTGATAGTAATCAAAATGTATCGAATACGCAAACAGAGCTAATATGCCTTAGATATTGTTACAGTCTCACAGAAGTGGAATTAAAATGAAAATAATATGCATTGTAAGTGAAATAAAGCCTTTAAGTTTGTTAAATTTCAATCAAAAATGTGACTTTTGATACAAAAAAATTTAGCTTTTTTTCTAGCTATTTTTTTAGCATTTTTTAGCTTTTTTTAGCTATTTTTTGGGGCAAATCTAGCGGCTTTTGGTGAAACAATTCTGGCAACGCTGGTGCCACCTGAGGCATTTATTTATCTTGATAGTTAAGGATTTATACAGCACCCGAATAGTATTCCCATCTTCTACCACCTTTGTAGAAGAACAAATAAAAAGGCAGTCGATTGCAACCTAATTTCTAATAACGATGTTAGATTCGACATGAGTATATCCACAAAAGACGCATGTGAAACAAGAGCAATCAATTCAAACAAATATTGGTGGATTGATTTCTAAACTTTCATATACGTTTTTAATTTTGTGACAAATCTTCTATTATTAAACAATATAATGTTCTTCAAAAAGTTTTCATTTTCAAGGATTTTCTATGTAATTTGCATATATATTCTTTGAATATTATATTCTGAAAAGGTGTATAACAATGAGATGATAGATTATTGTACTGAGAGCTCGTTGTAGGGACTATGTAATAGTCCCTAATGATAAACAGATATGGAAAATCTATTTTGTTTATTTGTAGATATAATAATATTCAATGATTAAAAATAAACAATAAAAAAATCATAGATACACCCAGAAAATGATAACTTCAAACTTGTTTCTAGAGCAACATTTCATTTTCTCGGAAATTAGATATCTGATTTCGGCAAGCATTTTATATATGGCGAGACAACAACATTTATATGTCAAATATTTAAAAACGAAATTTTCATATTTCTCTCTTAATATTGTTCTAATTATTCCTTTCTGATATTCATATTGAGTAGATTTGTCAACAAGATTTTATAAAAAAAATATAAAATATTGTTGTACTAGATTTCCAAAAACAATAAATAAATAAAAAATTTCCATGTCCCCCATGAAAAAATTGCTCTTGAAACTTGTTGGTGATGACCACATTCCTTCTCTGCGTGTATACCATCATCATCAAACATGGATATGCCTTGTTCGCAAGAATATCGACTTATTACTTTATGGATTTAAGATATTGATAGGAATATATGTATACACGTACAGACATTACCCCATCTCTCTTTTACCCAACAGTTTTGATGTCAGCTGCGATATTACTAAGCGATGCATCGATGTGGTACATCATTTATTGCTATTACCACAGCATACGGCTAATGAATAAATTGCGGGAAATAGCAACTGTGGCCATACCATGTCCTCCGCCAGGATCGGTAAGTTTTCCTCACCGGTACAACATATTGATCAGATAGTTAAGTCTAAGAACTCCTCTAGTGGAGGAGGAGTTCGTTGTCTTCTACCAAATTGCCATTCTAAAGTTATTGCTAGAGATCTTAAAGCCAAAGATTTTGAAAAGTAGAGACGTAATCGCATTTAAAAAGCATAATCATCAACACAGAAAAAATCATTGTTTCTAATAACGAAATTAAATGATTCAAATAATTTTTAATTGTAATTTCTTAAATCACAAAAATGATATTTAATAACAAGGAAACACAAACGACGATTTAAAAAAATAATTGATCCAATTAAAACATTAATTTATACAATTAAATTTGGCGATCGATTTATGTTTTGATTAAATTATTCTAGAATCAATAAAGTTTTTAATTCACTTTGTTTAATTACATTAAAATTTTAATTGGACAATTATTGGTAATCTGTGCAGAAATTCTCAAAGCTTAATTTTTAGTAGCTAAAGTTGTCCTTGTGGTGAAAGCTACACATCCGTTGTGCTAGTTTCGCAATTCGTACTAAAATTTGATTTCAGAGCAAAGTATGCGGTTTTGTGTACTATTAACCTAAATTATAGATAGCGGCATATGAAAGTATTTTTTCTTTTGTTACAGGTGCCGTTCCATTTCCGACGCGAAAACATGTACATTGGCAGCAATGGCTATAAACATATCCTGTCCGAAGCCCCTGATGGCAACTACTGATTTGCATACCATACCAAACACGCCGTATGATGCAACGCGACTATAATTAACTTCAATTAATACAATTAGGACAGAATATTTCTTATTTAGAGAATGGGTTGCCAACATCAGCAAGACAAAGTAAAGTCAGTTTAGAGATTATGAGAAACACCGTTGGCAACCCTCAATTGTAGCAACTTTGCGTAAACTGAAATATGGTGTGATATTTGAATTAAGTCAACTCAAAAACAAACAAAACAATTATTAATTAGATAGTAATAGTAGTTGATTGTACAATACTGAAATCATATAGAGACAAACATACATGTACGCCTACACGCAATAGTATAGGTGCGTAGGTATGTGTATATGTTCATTGCTGTATACGTATGGGATTATGCAACAAAGATTACGAACCTACAGATGAGTACTAATAATACAGGCAAGAATCCTTTTGATTTATCCTTCCAGTGGTTTACGATGATTCAGTAGATTTCTAGTCAACGCACTTAGCAATTACACATCCAATGTGAATGTATCGAATAAATATCAAACGAATATCTCTCTCCAATAAATCAATACTCGTGAGAATACGAACAAACAAATAGTTTTTAATTTATTAAAATAGTATAAACTAACACTAAAGTCGGTTCTAAGCCGACTATATGGATACCCCTCAGCAAATTTTGCGAAATTTTCGTCCTTGACTGAGTTGTCACAGAAGACTTTGTGCCATATTTGTTGAAACTACAGCACAATTTTTTATACCTTCCACCATTGGATATTAACTTTGTCATTCCGTTGGTAATACATCGAAATATTAGTCTAAGACCCCGTCTGTTGACGTCATGCTAACTTCCGAACGAAACAAGGTATGGACTTGAAACTTTGCCCAAGTAGTTGTTATTGATGTAGGTCGGATGGCATTGCAAATGAGTCATATCGAACCACTTTTACGTATAACGCCCAAATTAACCGACCAACAGATTTGGCTTGCGGAGCCTCTCAAAGAAGAAATTTTTGGTTCGGTTGAAATTTCGTACGTGGTTTAAATATATGGCCTCTCACTACCACGCAAAAAATGGTCCATATCGGCCTAAAATTATATATAGCCCCCATCTAAGCCGACCCCCAGATTTTACCTCCGGAGCCTCTTGGAGGAGCACATTTCATTGGTACTAATCACGCAAAAATTGGTCGATATCGGTTCTTAGTTAGGTTAGGTGGCTGCCCGATGTATCAGGCTCACTTAGACGATTCAGTCCATTGTGATACCACAGTGGTGAACTTCTCTCTTATCACTGAGTGCTGCCCGATTCCATGTTAAGCTCAATGACAAGGGACCACGTTCCACATTGCAGTGAAACCACTTAGAGCAGCTTTGAAATACTCAGAAATGTCACCAGCATTACTGAGGTGGAATAATCCTCCGCTGAAAAACTTTTTGACCATCAAAGAGAATACTTTACGTTGAGAATATATTACGTTGAGGTGGAAATGTTGTCCGATGCAAGAAAAAGAACTCTGGTTAGGTTAGGTTAGGTTAGGTTAGGTTAGGTTAGGTTGTAGAGGGTGACATCAATGTTCTTGTATTGATGCCCACTTAGACCAGTATAGATCCATTGTGATCCCTCGATGTGATTTTTCAATCTTTCCCCTTCCGATGCGGCCGCTTTGTCCCAGAAACTTCCACCTGCTCGTTCTCTTTGAAAGAAATCTCAGAATAACCAACCAGAGGCCCTGATGAATGCAAGTATGTTCCTTAAGCTGCACTCCCGCAGATCAGTGAGAGCCTGAAAGAAAAAGGAGCCCAGTATCTTGTTTCTTCTAAAGGATAAAGCTGGGCACTGACACAGGAAGTGGTACGAGTCCTCCGTAACTTCCGGGTCCAGGCACCATCTACAGATATCATCGTCTTTAAGTCCTATTCTTACCATGTGTTTCCCTCTCTGTTCATCGACAACAAAATTTCACAATTCCTACGTTTCTTTTCATCCCATATCAACTTGGTTTGCTCGCAACCATCCGAAGAGACCCAGCGTCTTCGCCATTGCTCATCATATTTAACCTCTATCCTGTAATGATAATGAAGATAGTTGAGGAAAAACGTCCGCTAGGACTCTCATTTCCTATTATCCCATAGTGCCCAAGTACCCAGCACAGAGTTATATTATGCTGTTCAGTGAGAACCTTGAGTTCTCGACGACAGCGGCTGACTACCCTAGACCTTATGTCAGCACTGCACAATGCCTTCATAGCTGCCTGACTGTCGATGAAGAAGCCGATATCGCTTCTGAATAACGGCCTCATCAACAGCGACTCAGCAGCCTTTGTGATCGCAGAAAAAGAACTCTGGTTGGTGAAAATAGTGCCCCTCAGTCAATGTATTGCCTTGGTAGTGCTAATTCTTATGTGCAAGTGTAGCGATCCTCTTTATAAATCTTTTTCTTCCGGTCGTTTTAAAAAACTTATTTTTCAGTCTTCTGTACAAATCTCATGTTTTTTCCTCTTTTCAAACTCTTGTTTCCACTGTTTCTAATATATTTTTCAAAGCTAGTTTTTTTTTTTAAATAATTAAAAAAAAATAATCAATTAAAAGTATTGTTACGAATTTGATAATTATAGATATAAGTTTATTTAAATTAGTTTCCGTTAATTTAAAATTTCAAATTGTAACGATAAAACTTCGCTATCACTTGTTGGAATCATCTATTCATTTTCTAGTATTTTCCTGAATTTCTTTTATGTTCTTTTGTTTGCTTACCGAAATGTTAGTTCTTACTCTCTCATAGAATAGCAACCCCTTTGCTTTGTTATTCTGCATTCTCATTTCATCTCATTGTCTATTGTCATTGTTGTTGTAGTAATGCGAGCATATATCTATGTGAGTGTGTATGTGTTTGGCAGCCACCAGACGAATAACTTAATGGTCGTAGATCCTTCTAGCATTGTCTAAGAATGTTCTGGCGTTGCCAGAATATTGTGGTGCTACCAGAATGTTCTCGTATTGCCACACCGTCATATATAAAAGCGCTCGCATGCTGCTAACGAGTCAGTCTTAATTAAAGCGTCAAACGAATAACTTCAGTGTGAACGAATTGTAAAGTGTGAAGTCATAGTAAATAAATTGTAGATTGTCGTTATTTAGAAGAACTGTGTTTTAATTGTCGGGTAATTAAAAACGCCTAAATATAAAAACGTAACAATTGGTGTCGGAAGTGAAATAACGAAAAAAAAAATCTACAATGAAGTTTAATGAGCTTCGTGTGGAAGACTTAAAAAAGGAATTGAGCAAACTGGACCTGCCGACAACAGGCAATAAGGCCCAGCTTCAAAAGCGTCTACTGGAAGAGTTTGAACGGCGTAATATGGACATTGCGACGCATGAGTTTGATTATAAGGAGGACATTGACGAATCAATACTCGTCAATACCAGCAGTGTAGAAAATCCATCTGTGGCTTCAAGTGTTGTGGATTACACCTCAATGCTCAATGTTTTAAGCAAAATGATGGAAGAAAACTCTAGAAAAATCATGGATGAGAATTCTAGAAAAATGGAAGAAAATTCTAGAAAAATGGAAGAAAATTCTAGAAAAATGGAAGAAAATTCTAGAAAAATGGAAGAAAATTCTAGAAAATTGCTGAAAGAAAATGCCCTACAAATGGAAGCAAATTCTAGAAAAATGGAAGAAAATTCTAGAAAATTGGAAGAAAAATTCGACGAAAATTCTAGAATGGTCAACGAAAAATTACAACAAATTTCTGAAGGCATGGAGAATCGTGTGGACCATATAGAAAATCAAATTGTGGAATTGGATAAGAAATTTGTGGTTCACGATGAAAAATTTCTACACCTTGAGAAAAAAATGTCAGAGCTGGAAATTAAAGGTGGTCTAGTGCGCGTCATCGAGGGCTCAAAAATCAAAACTCCTGTTTTCGATGGCTCAACGTCATTTGATGTCTTCAAATTCCAATTCGAAATGGTTGCTTGTAGAAATTTGTGGAATGACGATGATAAAGCAATTGAACTTCTATTGGCATTAAAGGGCAATGCTGCTGATGTGATACAAAGCATTCCCGCTGCTTCTAGAAATAACTATAATGAAGTAATAGCGGCACTTCAACGCAAGTATGGTGGAGAGCACAAGCAGGACATCTTCAGAATGGAATTGAGAGGAAGAATCCAGAAATCGAATGAAACCCTACAAGATTTCGCAACAGAAGTTGAGCGGCTAGTGCTTTTGACATACCCAGGTGAGAGTCATCCTCTTGTGGACCGCATCAAGATTGAAACCTTCGTCAATGGAATTCGAGACCCAGATATAAAATGTGCAACATATGCGTCACAAAAGGCTACATTCGCTGAAACAGTAACATTCGCACTTGCACAGGAGACTGCGAGATTGCTAGCGCGGCCTCAAATTCACAAGGTACGTAAAGTAGAGACAGAGTGTGATGAATCAAAGTCCGTTATTGAGTCGATAAAAGAGGCCATGAAGTAGGCAATGCAAGAAATGAAGCAAGAGGCAAATAAATCCCGGATCAAATGCTATAACTGTGATAAGCCGGGACATCTAGCTCGAGAATGCAAAGCACGACGCAAACGGTCAAGGTCCACATCACCATATCCATTAAACAATAGCCATAAGAAGGTGACCCCACAGTCAAGTGAGTCACCTTTAAACTAAATCGAGCTAGTTCAGCGGGGCAAGAGCTGGCTCCCACAGACGATGGGCCCACCATCTCCATAGCAATAGTTCAACAGAAAAATAACAATTTAACTATTGCGGGTGTTATTAATGGCGACAAGCGTACTTTGACGTTGGATACTGGTGCATCAAAGTCTATCATTAGATCTGATTTAGTAAAAGGAAAAGTTACACCACTGATTGGAGTCAAGCTACGCACGGCTACAGGGGAACCCGCAACCGTATATGGAAAGGTCGCCGTAAAATTAACTATTGCTAACAAATCCGTTACTTATGATTTCATTGTGGCCGATATAGTAGACGAAGTTATAATTGGAGCGGATTTCATGATTGCTTTTGGCCTCAATCTGGATATGAAGCGTCGTGTAATGACATGGTGCGATGCCGAAATAACGGTAAACGTGGGATACGACGAGAATACACCTGTCAGACGTTTGACAACGAGCCAGTCAGAGTCTATACCACCGAATGCCGAAGCAATTATATGGGTTTCTATGAATGGAGATTGTGAAGTCGGCCAATTGTGGGTTGTTGAACCAGCAGAAAACAAAAGCAACAACATCTTGATAGCAAATGCCCTGGTAACAACGAACGAAGAGAGACTAATACCAGTTCGTGTCTTGAACTTGTCTGACAATCATGAGCAAATTGTAAAATTTTCTGACATTGGCAAATGTACACCAGCCGAGGCAATAGTCAATTTGGAAGGCAACTCATCAAAGACACATGGAGCAGTGAGAAAACATCTAGAAGGGTATTTCGAGGCTTGGACACGTCATCTATCGCCGTCAGAGAGAAATAAAGCCAAGCAATTGTTGTGGAAAAACGCCTCTGCTTTTGCTTCTGAAAAGGGAAATCAAGGAAGAACATCTGTAGTGAAACATGAAATTAAAACCGCAGAAGAAAGGCCCATAAAACAGGCACCACGAAGTGTTCCCCTGGCAAAAAGAGACGAAGTTCAAAAGCTCATAAAGGAAATGGCGGAGAGCGGAGTGATCGAGCCATCATCAAGTCCTTGGTGTTCCCCAGTTGTGCTGGTCAAAAAGAAAGATGGAAGTACCCGATTCTGCGTGGACTACAGAAAACTGAATGATGTCACCAAAAAGGACAGTTATCCGCTTCCACGCATTGATGACACGTTGGACACACTAGCCGGAACAACATGGTTTTCTACGCTTGATTTGCAGAGTGGATATTGGCAAGTAGAGATCGCCGAGAAAGACAAGGAAAAGACGGCTTTTGGCGTTAATGGCGGTCTCTGGCAATTCAATGTAATGCCGTTCGGGCTCTGCAACGCTCCGGCTACCTTCGAAAGATTGATGGAGCGGGTACTGAAGGGGTTGCACTGGAAGTCGTGCTTGATATACTTGGACGACATCATAGTGATGGGCAAAACATTTGACGAGCACCTTAAGAACTTGAAAGACGTTATCCAGCAATTGTCAGCCGCTGGTCTACGCCTTAACGCAAAGAAATGCTCCCTTTTCCAGCGGGAAGTTAAATACCTGGGTCATCATGTGACTGCAGAGGGCATATCCACCGATGAAGACAAAATCCAAGCTGTCAGAGATTGGCCACGACCCCAAAATCTCCACGAATTAAGAAGTTTCCTTGGGTTATGTACATATTATCGACGATTCGTCCCAAACTTCGCCAGCATCGCCGCTAGTCTCCATAAATTGACGCAAAAAGGTCAGAAGTTCCAGTGGAGCGACAAACAGGAGGATTCATTCCAACATTTAAAAGAACTTTTATGTTCAGCTCCTGTTCTAGCGTATCCTATTCCGGGCGAAAAATTTGTTTTGGATACAGATGCTAGCGCGCATGGTATTGGAGGTGTGCTATCCCAACAGATAGACGGCAAGGAGAAGGTCATCGGATATTTCAGCCGAACGTTGTCCAAGCCCGAAAAGAACTACTGTGTAACGCGACGAGAGCTGCTAGCCGTCATAGAGGGTGTAAAACATTATCATAAATATTTGTATGGACAACACTTTTTGCTCAGGACTGATCACTCAGCTCTACGATGGTTGCTCCAATTCAAGAATCCGGAAGCTCAACTGGCACGTTGGATCGAGAGGCTCCAAAGCTATAATTTCAGTATCGAGCATAGAAAAGGTGGAAAACACGGTAACGCTGACGCTTTGTCACGTCGACCTTGCAGTATAGAATGCAAGCACTGCTCGAAAGCTGAACATAAGGAAGAGATTGTTGATATTCGGCTGTTACACATCGAATCTGGAGTGGACTGGCCAACAGAACTGCGTAAAGATCCCATTTTGAACAAAATTATTTCGGCAAAGGAAGAGAACAAGAAGCCCAGTAAGAAAGACATCGCAGCCGAAAGTCCACTTATGAAATCATACTGGGCTCAATGGGATAGTTTAGTTCTAGTCAATGGATCCCTGCAACGTAAATGGGAAAGCGAAGATGGCAAGAGCAGCCGAAATTTGATCATCGTTCCAGATTCCAAAATAAGAGACGTTTTGGCGGAGTTCCATAATGGTCCCAGTGGAGGTCATCTGGGAATAACCAAAACCGCCGAGAAAGTGAAGCAACGATTCTACTGGGTTGGATGCCAGAAATCAATTGCTGAATGGGTAGCCAATTGCGAGAAGTGCATGAAGGCGAAAGGTCCAACAAGGAAAAGTAGAGGTCCTATGCAAGAATATAGACCAGGAGCCCCGTTTGAAAGAATAGCAATGGACGTGGCAGGCCCTTTCCCAGTAAGTGATTCTGGAAACCGTTATGTCCTTGTTTTCATGGATTACTTCA
The DNA here is from genome assembly GCF_050003625.1 of Haematobia irritans. NCBI lineage: Eukaryota > Metazoa > Arthropoda > Insecta > Diptera > Muscidae > Haematobia > Haematobia irritans. The sequence goes on from NC_134400.1 coordinate 80,205,410, forward strand.
GCAAATGGCCGGAGGTGTATGCAATTCCAAACCAAGAGGCAAAAACGATTGTGGATGTGGTCAACAAAAACTGGATATGTCGCTACGGTGTGCCGTCCGAGATTCACTCAGACCAGGGAAGAAATTTTGAATCGGCCATATTCAAAGAGATGTGTGAATCCCTTGGTATCAAGAAAACGAGGACTACGCCATTACATCCACAATCCGATGGCATGGTAGAAAGGTTTAATCGCACTCTGGAGGAACATCTTCGAAAAGTAGTGGACAACGGCCAGAGGGACTGGGACGAGCATATACCAAAGTTTTTGCTGTCGTATAGATCTGCCATTCATGATTCCACCTCGCGAACACCGGCCAATGTTCTATTCGGAACTGAGTTGAAGTTGCCTGGAGATCTGATATTCGGCGCTAAACCTAATGAGCTCGCCATGGAAGAAAACAGAAACGACATCCCAAACACTTTCGGTGAAGTTCACGAATCAGTGCGCAACAAAATAAGAATGGTCAGCAACAGAATGAAGGCGAGATACGATCGTGCTGTAAATACTGAGGGCTTCCAAGAAGAAGAATTGGTTCTGCTATTTAACCCGCAACGAAAGAAAGGATTGTGTCCTAAACTGCAAACACAGTGGGAAGGCCCATACAAAGTCATCAAGAAGATCAATGATGTTGTATACCGGATTCAGAAGGACGACAGCCCTAGATCAAAGATGAAAGTTGTACATCTGGAACGATTGGCTCCTTACGGAACAGGTTCTGTGCCTGTTCGGGACGAACAGGCTTAAGCGGGAGGCAGTGTTACGAATTTGATAATTATAGATATAAGTTTATTTAAATTAGTTTCCGTTAATTTAAAATTTCAAATTGTAACGATAAAACTTCGCTATCACTTGTTGGAATCATCTATTCATTTTCTAGTATTTTCCTGAATTTCTTTTATGTTCTTTTGTTTGCTTACCGAAATGTTAGTTCTTACTCTCTCATAGAATAGCAACCCCTTTGCTTTGTTATTCTGCATTCTCATTTCATCTCATTGTCTATTGTCATTGTTGTTGTAGTAATGCGAGCATATATCTATGTGAGTGTGTATGTGTTTGGCAGCCACCAGACGAATAACTTAATGGTCGTAGATCCTTCTAGCATTGTCTAAGAATGTTCTGGCGTTGCCAGAATATTGTGGTGCTACCAGAATGTTCTCGTATTGCCACACCGTCATATATAAAAGCGCTCGCATGCTGCTAACGAGTCAGTCTTAATTAAAGCGTCAAACGAATAACTTCAGTGTGAACGAATTGTAAAGTGTGAAGCCATAGTAAATAAATTGTAGATTGTCGTTATTTAGAAGAACTGTGTTTTAATTGTCGGGTAATTAAAAACGCCTAAATATAAAAACGTAACAGTATCTTATTTCATTTACATTTGTAAAAAGCGGCAGGTTTTGAAGAAGAATTCAAAACTTAATCGAACAAGAACTATATTGTAGAAATGTTGCTTTATGTATACGTTTTGTGAAAGAGCACGAAATATTGGCCACTGAGCCTAAACCGAATGAAAATCGGATACAATTTGTTGAAATGGCAACAGTTTCAAAACTGAAATACAGTGAAGCCTCCGAATTTGGCCATATTTAGGAGGTGTCCACTTATAAGAGGTTAATTTTAATGTGTTAATATATCAAACGTTCCCAGACAACTGTCCACATTTGGGAGGTGTCCAAGATTGATTGAGCTAGGGTTAAATATTGAAATGTTGAACTCTTCCAATATTCAAATATGTTACCGTTACGTAGCATAAATGCATGTAGGCATGATTTCTTCCCATATGAAGGATATTTAATTAAAAACTTACATGGTCAGATCATATTCTTTGCGCAGTCGGAAATGTTCACGGAATGCTACGTAATCTATGGGCCGTTCGGACAAGTACGTCTCAATCCATTCGAATGTTGTTAGAAAAAAAAAAAACGTATCTAATTCCAACAAGTAAGGAAAGTCTAAAGTCGGGCGGGGCCGACTATATTATACCCTGCACCACTTTGTAGATCTAAATTGTCGATACCATATCACATCCGTCAAATGTGTTGGGGCTATATATAAAGGTTTGTCCCAAATACATACATTTAAATATCACTCGATCTGGACAGAATTTGATAGACTTCTACAAAATCTATAGACTCAAAATTTAAGTCGGCTAATGCACTAGGGTGGAACACAATGTTAGTAAAAAATAAATATGGGAAACATTTAAATCTGGAGCAATTTTAAGAAAACTTCGCAAAAGTTTATTTATGATTTATCGCTCGATATATATGCATTATAAGTTTAGGAAAATTAGAGTAATTTATACAACTTTTCGACTAAGCAGTGGTGATTTTACAAGGAAAATGTTGGTATTTTGACCATTTTTGTCGAAATCAGAAAAACATATATATGGGAGCTATATCTAAATCTGAACCGATTTCAACCAAATTTGGCACGCATAGCTACAATGCTAATTATACTCCCTGTGCAAAATTTCAACTAAATCGGAGTTAAAAATTGGCCTCTGTGGTCATTTGAGTGTAAATCGGGCGAAAGCTATATATGGGAGCTATATCTAAATCTGAACCGATTTCAACCAAATTTGACACGCATAGCTATAATGCTAATTCTACTCCCTGTGCAAAATTTCAACTAAATCGGAGCAAAAAATTGGCCTCTGTGGTCATATGAGTGTAAATCGGGCGAAAGCTATATATGGGAGCTATATCTAAATCTGAACCGATTTCAACCAAATTTGGCACGCACAGCTACAATGCTAATTATACTCCCTGTGCAAAATTTCAACTAAATCGGAGTTAAAAATTGGCCTCTGTGGTCATTTGAGTGTAAATCGGGCGAAAGCTATATATGGGAGCTATATCTAAATCTGAACCGATTTCAACCAAATTTGACACGCATAGCTATAATGCTAATTCTACTCCCTGTGCAAAATTTCAACTAAATCGGAGCAAAAAATTGGCCTCTGTGGGCAAATGAGTGTAAATCGGGCGAAAGCTATATATGGGAGCTATATCTAAATCTGAACCGATTTGGCTAATATTTTGCAAGTTTTTCGAGACTCATAAAATATTCGGATGTACGGAATTTGAGGAAGATCGGTTGATATACACGCCAATTATGACCAGATCGGTGAAAAATATATATGGCAGCTATATCTAAATCTGAACCGATTTTTTCCAAAATCAATAGGGATCGTCTTTGAGCCGAAACAGGACCCTATACCAAATTTTAGGACAATCGGACTAAAACTGCGTGCTGTACTTTGCACACAAAAATACATCAACAGACAGACAGACAGACGGACATCGCTAAATCGACTCAGAATTTAATTCTAAGACGATCGGTATACTAAACGATGGGTCTCAGACTTTTCCTTCTTGGCGTTACATACAAATGCACAAACTTATTATACCCTGTACCACAGTAGTGGTGAAGTGGTGAATAAATATGGGAAACATTTAAATCTGGAGCAATTTTAAGAAAACTTCGCAAAAGTTTATTTATGATTTATCGCTCGATATATATGCATTATAAGTTTAGGAAAATTAGAGTAATTTATACAACTTTTCGACTAAGCAGTGGTGATTTTACAAGGAAAATGTTGGTATTTTGACCATTTTTGTCGAAATCAGAAAAACATATATATGGGAGCTATATCTAAATCTGAACCGATTTCAACCAAATTTGGCACGCATAGCTGCAATGCTAATTATACTCCCTGTGCAAAATTTCAACTAAATCGGAGTTAAAAATTGGCCTCTGTGGTCATTTGAGTGTAAATCGGGCGAAAGCTATATATGGGAGCTATATCTAAATCTGAACCGATTTCAACCAAATTTGACACGCATAGCTATAATGCTAATTCTACTCCCTGTGCAAAATTTCAACTAAATCGGAGCAAAAAATTGGCCTCTGTGGTCATATGAGTGTAAATCGGGCGAAAGCTATATATGGGAGCTATATCTAAATCTGAACCGATTTCAACCAAATTTGACACGCATAGCTATAATGCTAATTCTACTCCCTGTGCAAAATTTCAACTAAATCGGAGCAAAAAATTGGCCTCTGTGGGCAAATGAGTGTAAATCGGGCGAAAGCTATATATGGGAGCTATATCTAAATCTGAACCGATTTGGCTAATATTTTGCAAGTTTTTCGAGACTCATAAAATATTCGGATGTTCGGAATTTGAGGAAGATCGGTTGATATACACGCCAATTATGACCAGATCGGTGAAAAATATATATGGCAGCTATATCTAAATCTGAACCGATTTTTTCCAAAATCAATAGGGATCGTCTTTGAGCCGAAACAGGACCCTATACCAAATTTTAGGACAATCGGACTAAAACTGCGTGCTGTACTTTGCACACAAAAATACATCAACAGACAGACAGACAGACGGACATCGCTAAATCGACTCAGAATTTAATTCTAAGACGATCGGTATACTAAACGATGGGTCTCAGACTTTTCCTTCTTGGCGTTACATACAAATGCACAAACTTATTATACCCTGTACCACAGTAGTGGTGAAGGGTATAAAAATTTTGTACGGATGTGAAATCTTTGCAAACTATTCAGACACCCAAAAATTAAAAATTGCATACAAAACAAGTATATACGGCCGTAAGTTCGGCCAGGCAGAATCTTATGTACCCTCCACCATGGATTGCGTAGAAACTTCTACTAAAGACGGTCATACACAATTGAATTACTTTGGTTGCGGACGATGGCAAGGCATCTTAAAACTTCTTAACATCATCTTTTAAATTGTGATTTAGTCCTTGCGGGATATATATAAGGCAAAACAAAGGCCTAATAAATACGTATATATTCAGTTCTTGGCCGGTAAATAAACTAAAAATGACAGATTTTTTACTGTTTGGTAGATTGGTAGAATTCTTGATGTTTTGGAAGATTTTGCAAAATATTCCTCTCTAACTAAGAGGTGCTTCATAAATTTTCTATAGAAATAAAAGTTTTGACAAAATTTTCTACAGAAATACAATTCTGAAATAATTTTCTAAAGATACAAAATTTTGACAAAATTTTCTTTAGAAATAAATTTTTAACAAAATTTACTATAGAGATTATGTTTTGACAAAATTTTCTATAGAAATATAAAATTTTGACAAATTTTCTATGGCAATACAATTTTGGTAGATTATTTTTGGCTCTTAGAGACTCCGCAAGCCAAATATGGGGATCGGTTTATATATGGGGGCTATATATAATTATGGACCGATGTGGACCAATTTTTGCACGGTTGTTAAAGACCATATACCAACACCATGTACAAAATTTCAGCCGGATCGGATGAAATTTGCTTCTCTTTGAGGCTCCGCAAGCCAAATATGAGGATCGGTTTATATGGGGGCTATATATAATTATGGACCGATGTGGACCAATTTTTGCACGGTTGTTAAAGACCATATACCAACACCATGTACAAAATTTCAGCCGGATCGGATGAAATTTGCTTCTCTTTGAGGCTCTGCAAGCCAAATCTGGGGATCGGGGGGGCTATATATAATTATGAACCGATGTGGACCAATTTTTGCATAGTTGTTAGAGACCATATACCAACACCATGTACCAAATTTCAGCCAGATCGGATGAAATTTGCTTCTCTTTGAGGCTCCACAAGCCAAATCTGGGGATCGGTTTATATGGGGGCTATATATAATTATGGACCGATGTGGACCAATTTTTGCATGGTTGTTAGAGACCATATACCAACACCATGTACCAAATTTCAGCCAGATCGGATGAAATATGCTTCTCTTAGAGACTCCGCAAGCCAAATCTGGGGGTCCGTTTATATGGGGGCTATACGTAAAAGTGATCCGATATGGCCCATTTGCAATACCATCCGACCTACATCAATAACAACTACTTGTGCCAAGTTTCAAGTCGATAGCTTGTTTCGTTCGGAAGTTAGCGTGATTTCAACAGACGGAAATGCTCAGATCGACTCAGAATTTCACCACGACCCAGAATGTATATAAAGGGTGATTTGTTAAGAGCTTGATAACTTTTAAAAAAAAAAAACGCATAAAATTTGCAAAATCTCATCGGTTCTTTATTTGAAACGTTAGATTGGTCCATGACATTTACTTTTTGAAGATAATTTCATTTAAATGTTGACCGCGGCTGCGTCTTAGGTGGTCCATTCGGAAAGTCCAATTTTGGGCAACTTTTTCGAGCATTTCGGCCGGAATAGCCCGAATTTCTTCGGAAATGTTGTCTTCCAAAGCTGGAATAGTTGCTGGCTTATTTCTGTAGACTTTAGACTTGACGTAGCCCCACAAAAAATAGTCTAAAGGCGTCAAATCGCATGATCTTGGTGGCCAACTTACCGGTCCATTTCTTGAGATGAATTGTTCTCCGAAGTTTTCCCTCAAAATGGCCATAGAATCGCGAGCTGTGTGGCATGTATCGCCATCTTGTTGAAACCACATGTCAACCAAGTTCAGTTCTTCCATTTTTGGCAACAAAAAGTTTGTTAGCATCGAACGATAGCGATCGCCATTCACCGTAACGTTGCGTCCAACAGCATCTTTGAAAAAATACGGTCCAATGATTCCACCAGCGTACAAACCACACCAAACAGTGCATTTTTCGCGATGCATGGGCAGTTCTTGAACGGCTTCTGGTTGCTCTTCACTCCAAATGCGGCAATTTTGCTTATTTACGTAGCCATTCAACCAGAAATGAGCCTCATCGCTGAACAAAATTTGTCGATAAAAAAGCGGATTTTCTGCCAACTTTTCTAGTGCCCATTCACTGAAAATTCGACGTTGTGGCAGATCGTAAGGCTATTCATGATGAAATGTCAAAGCATACTGAGCATCTTTCTCTTTGACACCATGTCTGAAATCCCACGTGATCTGTCAAATACTAATGCATGAAAATCCTAACCTCAAAAGAATCACCCTTTACTTCATGGGGTCTGAGAGAAATATTTCGATGTGTTACAAACGGAATGACAAAGTTAATATACCCCCATCCTATGGTGGGTGGGTATAAAAACTTATTTAATATAACAAAAAATAATATTTAAATAAAACAACCAAAATTGGTCCACATTGGTTGCGCCACACTGTGGAACAGGGTATTATAAGTCAGTGTATATGTTTGTAACACCCAGAAGGAGACGAGATAGACACAAAAATGTCAGCTTGGGCTCCTGAGTCGATACAGCCATGTCCGTCTGTCCGTAAACACATTTTTGTAATCAAAGTCTAGGTCGCAGTTTTAGTCCAATCGACTTCAAATTTGGCACAAGTATGTGTTTTGGCTCAGAATAGAACCCTATTGATTTTGGAAGAAATCGGTTCAGATTTAGATATAGCTCCCATAATATATTTCGCCCGATATGGACTTATATGGCCCCAGAAGCCAGAGTTTTCCCTAATTCGCTTAAAATTTTGCAAAAGAAGAACAATTAGTACTATAGTAAAGAACAATTAGTACTATAGTTATTGAAATCGGTTCAGATTTAGATATAGCTCCCATATATATCGTTCGCCCGATTTACACTCATATGACCACAGTGACCAATCTTTTACGCCGATTGAAATTTTGCACAGGGAGTAAAATTAGCATTGTAGCTATGCGTGCCAAATTTGGTTTAAATCGGTTCAGATTTAGATATAGCACCCATATATAGCTTTCGCCCGATTTACACTCATATGACCACAGAGGCCAATTTTTTGCTCCGATTTAGTTAAAATTGTGCACAGGGAGTAGAATTGACCAAATTTGGTTGAAATCGGTTCAGATTTAGATATAGCTCCCATATATATGTTTTTCTGATTTCGACAAAAATGGTCAAAATACCAACATTTTCCTTGTAAAATCGCCACTGCTTAGTCGAAAAGTTGTAAAAATGACTCTAATTTTCCTAAACTTCTAATACATATATATCGAGCGAAAAATCATAAATAAACTTTTTCGAAGTTTCCTTAAAATTGCTTCAGATTTAAACGTTTCCCATATTTATTTTTTACTAACATTATCTTCCACCCTAGTGCATTAGCCGACTTAAATTTTGAGTCTATAGATTTTGTAGAAGTCTATCAAATTCTTCCAGATCGAGTGATATTTAAATTTATGTATTTGGGACAAACCTTTATATATAGCCCCCAACACATTTGACGGATGTGATATGGTATCGAAAATTTAAATCTACAAAGTGGTACTTGTTATATATAGCCCCAATATAAACCGATCACCAGATTTGACCTCCGGAGCCTCTTGGAAGACCAAACTTCATCTGATTCAGTTGAAATTTGGTACGTGGTCGAAATCGGTCCTTAATTATATATAGGCCCAATATAAACCGATTCCCAGATTTGACCTCCGGAGCCCATTGGAAGAGCAAAATTCATCCGATTCCGTTGAAATTTGGTACGTGATGTTAGTATATGGCATCCAACAACCATGCAGGAATTGGTTCATATCAGTCCATAATTATAAACCGATCCCCTGATTTGACCTCCGGTGCCTTTTGGAGAAGCAAAATTCATCCGATCTGGTTGAAATTTGGTACGTGGTGGTAGTATATGATATTTAACAACCATGCCAAAAGTGGTCCATATCAGTCCATAATCATATATAGCCCCCATATAAACCTATCCCGAGATTTGGTTTTGGAGCCTCTTGGAGGAGCAAATTTCATCCGAGTCAGTTGAAATTTGGTACATTGTGCTAATATATGGCCGTTAACAACCATGCCTGATTAGGACCATATCTGTCTATAGTTATATATAGCCCTCAGATAAATCGATCCCCAATCACACAAAAATTGGTCCATATCAAGTTCATAATTGTATATAGCCCCCATATAATCGACCCCCATATTTCAATTCTGGCTCTCCACGTATCGTGCAAAAAGTCCATATCGATTCATAATTATTTGTAGTCTTACCTATACATAACTTCTTTGTCTGATATATGTCATGTATGGACTAACTCACAATTTAGAAAACGATGTTGAGAAGTTTTAAGATACCACAACTCAAGTATTTCGATCGTGGATGACAGTCGTTCGTATAAGTTTCTACGCAATCCATGGTGGACGGTACATAACATTCGGCCTGGCCGAACTTGCGACCGTATATACTTGTTATATTTATATTAATATGTTTTCTCCTACACCAATACATATACACATTGTTTCTGATCAATCATGAATCTAGTACTGTCATTTATAAAATGTATCATCATGTTGTAATATTTATTACATAAATAAATAAATTTGATGTAAAAACATATTATTAAAAGCATCGGCTTCGGTTAATAGGCCTCTTGACGCCGAAGGCCAATTATCGATTTTTGGCCGAAGCCGATTATTCGGTCGAGCTCTAAAACCGATCAAAAACAAAATAGGCTAATATACATATGTGTGAAAAATAATAAGGACAGTCGCATTCACCGTCATTTAGGCTTACGAATTCATATAAACTGAAAGAATATTTGATAAAAGAAATTTGGTGTACTGTCAGAAACATTTTCTTTGCAAAATGAGTGATTTCTGCTGTGAAAAATAATAAGGACAGTTTGCGTTTTAGTAAAAAAAAAAAACGAAACCAAAAATTAAAAGCCCTTTTCTGTTTGTATGTAAATGCATAAAACATATTCATAGCTTCACACTAATTGCTAAATAAATTACACTTTTGTTATCTTTTTGCGAAATATGGGTAGAAAAATGCATTACGACCGCGCTACCCAATATGGTGCTAAAAATTTAATTATAAGCGGAAATTCGTACACAAATCTTATAAAAATGCTCGGTATATCTAAAACTGATGACGAAAATGCCAATAAATATAGTCCCACGGTTGAAACCCGTTGTAGAACCCCAAACATTACACCTCTATTCGAAAAATACACCTTGGGGATGGATTTTGAGTACGTAGTACAAGAAAAGTGTTATTGGTATCCAAAAAGAATATTAAACAAGGATTAAAATTTGCTACAAATCAAATCGATTGGCCTAGGCAAAAACGGCACAATATTTTGCGGTCCCATAAAACAAAAGTAAACTTGATTTCTTCTGATAGAGGTGTCCACCATGTAAAAAGACATATCCCTCAATAATTCAATCCCAAATATAATTTCAAGACGGTCCAAAACGGTAGTGCCTTTGGTCATTCTCGTGTTATGATGTGGGTCCTCTATATCATATACAGAATATAATGAAATCATATAGATATTTTGCAAAATACAATGTTAGGGTAGGTTAGGTTAGGTTAAGTGGCAGCCCGATGTATCAGGCTCACTTAGACTATTCAGTCCATTGTGATACCACATTGGTGAACTTCTCTCTTATCACTGAGTGATGCCCGATTTCATGTTAAGCTCAATGACAAGGAACCTCCTTTTTATGGCCGAGTCCGAACGGCGTTCCACACGCAGAGAAGAAACATGATTGTCACAATCATATTCGAAGAGCAAAAAAATATGATAGGAGCTATTTTTGCGGAGACCATGTAACATTTTAAACTGCAACCATGTTGGCTCAGTGAACATGGTTCTAAGAAAAATATAATTGTCCTCATCTAAAATGTTATTATATTGATAAAAAGAAATTTGTTTGAATGAAAAGACAATGGTTACGATTTAAAATGTTATGGTACTCATTAAAAATGTTTTTCTCCTAGTTAAAAGAACATGGTCACAACCTAAAATGTTTTGATCTTTATGAAAAAACTTTTTTCATCGTCGAAAAAAGGACGCCACTTGAGAAAAGAAAACACAAAATTAACTTTATTTGTTTGTTTTTATTTATTTATAAAATAATTCATTGCTTATTTGTATTTATAATGCCGTTCAAGCAAACAACATATATATTTACGCACTCTATTTTATTTCAATTTCAACGATAAGTAATTATTCCATATTTACATACATCGTGCCCATCAAATGTACAAACGCAGACATCATGTAACTGCAAATAAAAATAAATGATACCATATAGCAAAATGCAGAACAAAAACACGTACATTTTTCAATTACACTTTCCTTTTTTGTCTTCACATAAAACCACGTGCCACTTCTGAATAACTAAATTAACACAAACCAGTAAATCCGTATTCTCCTTCCATTCCAAAAAAAAACAATCAACACACGACTGACGCGCAAAATGAAAATCGTGTGTACCTGCTCAATGTTTTTATAAAATTCTTTTCGCTGCAAAAAAGTTAAAAAATTAAATGGTCACGAAAAAAATGTAAATGGTCTTTATGGTTATAGACATGTCTATACTTAACCTATAAAAATACTTTTTTCCCTGTAAAAAAGTAAAAAAAATTAATGGTCAGGTACATGATTTTCCCGACCATGTAATGGTCTCAAATTCTATCATTTAAATGATAGAACATGTTTTGCGACATTTGAGAACCATTCAAATGCTCATTGCCACCATACATTTTTCTCCGCTCGAAAACTATTTTTACAAAGACAAAATACATGGTTTTCGCGCCAATTACATGCTCTAGATAAGCATTAAATGGATGCGGCAACAATGTCCAAACATGGTTTTTCTGTGCGTGCACACTGCAGTGAAACCACTTAGAGAAGTTTTGAAACCCTCAGAAATGTCACCAGCACCACGGTGGCTCCCAAAGTACAATGTTACCGTATGCCCAATAAAATATGCCACTCAAATGGGTCTTCCAGCAGGTTAATGACCCAAAGCACACGGTAAGGTACACAAAGAAATGGTCCCAGGACAATAAAATCAATGAGCGGTACAGTACCCAGAATTGAAACCACTAGAATATTTGTGTAACGAAGTTTTACGAGCAATCAGGGGAAAGTTTACATCGATTTGTAATGAGCTCTGGAATCTAATACAGTATGCGAGGAACGAAATACCGCAACATGTTTGCCAAAATTTGTTCGATTCATTGCCTGGAAGATGTTCTACTGTTCTAATAAGTACTAATGTAACACTACGGCTTTATGCAACAGTATTTAGTATAAATATCTATTTAGTTTTATTTAATTTTGTAATAGGTTCAAACATTCATGAAGTGTCCTTATTTTTATCACATGTAAATCATGTCAATTTATAACAAATCACAAAAAAAAATATCGAATTACTCGTACAATAGTAACAAAAATTTTGTTTCCAATTTTGTCTCTACCTTTTAAGAAAAACTAAATCGTTTAATAGAAAGAATTTTCGATTTTACGTTCGGTTTGTAATGTTATCCAAATTTGGGTAGGCACTGTCCCTATTATATTTTATATAACTGTAGGTATTTAATCTGCCTTTTTTTATCTAACATACACTTCACATGGACCAATTTAGAAAACAATGTTAAGAAAAAACCGTATACCTTGCCTTCGGGCGACTGATGCCGCACATAAAGTAATTGTGGATTCGACTTGTTCTTCGAGAGCCAGAGGCCAGTGGCGCGAACTGGGCCCATCTGGTAAAATTATAAAATCTTTAATATATAAAAAAGTTTAAAATTCTTTTCCGAACAAACATTTGACTGTAAACACAATCATAACAATGGTTCTGCTTCAAAGCTTGCAATCTTTGTTGAATATCTGATTTCTGGTTGTTGGAAGGAAACAGCTCACCAATAGAATTTCACCAAAACACATGATTGTGCTAGTCTGAATATTTATTAATGAATCGTTTTGCACTGCGGGATTGTTGAAATTCATAAAAAAAAATAATTTTTGTTTTGTAGCATTTGCCGAATCCATAGTAGTATGGCATCAACCCTTGCGACCTCGAACAGGTGCTACTGCTTTTACTGTTGTTGGCATCATAGTCGTTGTGGTTGTCACATCATCATTCTCGCCACTGTAATCATTGTCGGACATCATCATGGTGATGGCATCTATCAGTGTCAAATTCATATTTGTATTGGGAATAAGATTTGGAATGCTAATTTGGAACTGCAACAACACCACCAGATATGTCACCATTGTTGTCAAAAGCTGTTGATAACAAAAGCAAAACGAGTCCAATTATCCAGCTAGCCAGTTGCTACATTTTGGATGCCATAGAGCACCATAGTCTGACAAATACTCACCCCTTTGAAGAGATTGCGATTGACATCAAAAAATCCGCCACAATTTATGTTAGAAGGATTCATTTCGGTTGCTCTCAAAAACATATTTATTTCCGTCTGGGCATCCGAATTCATCCAATTCAATTCCACCATCAGTAATTTCTTCTGGAAATTTGTGCGGACATTGAAAGACGCATTGTGGGCTTGGTCACAGATAAAGAAAAGCAGACAAATATTCCATAGTGCTGTGATAGCTAGACCAATGTCCTTGACGCCAAAACCCTCAGATAGTTGGGACATTAGTCCATAGATGGATAGGGTAATGATGAAGAATAAGTATAGATTGAGAAAGGTAAATGTGTAGCATGTCGCAGTACCAGTATCACGAGTTAATTTGCTGAGACGCAACCAAAGGGCACGATGGTCAGCTACCATTGCAGCAGGTCCAATATGCCGCAATGCCTATGATTTATCGTAATGCATGAAAGAAATTAATTAAATCGGGTTAGTGAGTCCATGGTAAGGCTAATAAATCGTATAAGTCATGTTCTAAAAACGTATTTAAAGACAATATATATGCGTATCTATTTTCATATACAGCGGGTAGCAAAACCAAGTGCATGTTTTCACTTTTTGCAATCTTTTCCAGCAAAAAAAGGGCTTCCAAAAAAGTAGTTTGGATCCCCAATCTGTGATCCGGAAGTAGTGCAAACTTGGATCATCTCCAATGAATTTTACATGGGCTTGTCATAGGATGGAAGTACTCCCTTTTTGGATCCTTTGCATTGCTTTAGAAATTGTGCCCTGGAAGTTAATTTGAATGAAGAAATTTAAAAAGCGAAAAAAAAAAAACAATTTTTTTTTCAACCAATTTCACTTTTTTTTTCATCCATATGTTTTATTACAAAATTATTTTCCTATTATCTAATTTTTACAATTTGAACAACTTTTTCGCTGCGACCAGGGGTTGAACCTGGGTTTGCTGGCACCATAACAGAACGCCTTAGCACACTCAGCCACAAACGCCATTGAACATAAAGCTTCGAAAGGTCAATTCAAATGTTTGATATGATCGTAATACGACACCAAGGAATAACACTATAATTGCTTCTCGAGATATTCTTTATTAGTATGAACGAAAAAATAAGAAACGCAGGTTCAAATCTTTTTTTTTTATCAAATATTTTTCTAAAAAAATATTTTTTTTATGTCATGCATCGTTTTTATTTTTGTCATATATTTTCGTATAAACATATTTTTTCCATTAAAAATCAAGAAAAAATTAAAAATTCTCGTAATTTGCAAAACCTTCTCAAAAGAACTTCCATGGAAGCGAAAAGGCACAGGTTCAAATCCCAGCGGGGATGAAATTTATTTTTTTTATTATTTTTTTTAATTTTTTATTAATTTCTTTTTTTAGTTTTTTTTATTAGTTTTCTATTTTTTGTAAAATGTAATTGTACAAAATTAGCCCTTAAAATAGCCTGATTGCGTTCTTTCTAATACTTGTCCACAAGGACTGCACCGGAAGTAGACAAAAATCATTAGGAGATCCCAAGATGCGCTTTAGAAGAAATGTTTGTGCACTTGTCCAAAAGGACTGCATCGGAATTGGAAAAAAATTATTGGGGGATCCCACGATCCGCTTTAGAAGAAATGTTTGTGGACTTGTCCAAAAGGACTGCATCGGAAGTTGAAAAACTCGATGGGGGATTCTGGGATGGGCTTTAAAAGAAATGTTTGTGGAACAACTTCCAATTTTTTTTGCTTGGTTATTAAATATAAAATTCCCCCGTTGATAACTGGAAATATGTTATATGCTCAGATGAAACAAAAATAAACCGCTTTCCATCCGATGCAAAAGAACATTACTGGTAACGATATCAAAATATTACTGACAATGAACTGGTAACGACAAAGTCTCCAAAAGCACCACGTCAAGCAAACCGTTAAACATGAAGGGAGAAGACTCGTGGTATGGGGATGGTGGCACACTTGGTCACTAGTTAATAATAAGGAATCATAAAAAAGGTAATTACATTGATACACACAAAGAAAATTTCATTAAAATTTAGCCAACGAATATTTGTCATTGATATAACGAAACGTTTTCATTAATATAATGAAAATATTCATTTATAATAGGAAACGTTACGTTGATTAACAGAAAATTCGTGATAATAACGAAAAATCTCGTTGTATTAACGAATTTGTTTCATTGGCTCATTTTTAATGACAAATTTCGTTAACATTAAGAAACTTTTTCTATTAGTATATTTTCCCATTAAATTTCCTTAACTTTGTAAAATTTTGCGCCTACTTTGAGGAGCAATTTGTTTTTTAACAAGACGGCAAACCCAAGTATACTTACCAAATAGTAAAGAAATGGTTGTCTGAGCAAAGTTTTCAAATGCTCAAATGGCCACTACAAAGCCCCGATCTCAATCCCACTAAAACTTTATGGTCTCTGGTTAAAAGGCGCTTGAAATTAAACCAAAGATGACCAAAAATAGCGATGAGATCTAAAGCCAAGTTCAGCACAATTAGTCGGATGTTTCAAAACAAATAATAAACAAATTTGTAGAAATATGTCAAGACGGGTTAAAACCATAATTAGAAATAAAGTACTATGGGCTAAATACTGAAACGTTTGATTTTAATGTATGTATTTTGCATAAAGTACAAAACTGGATGCAGGCTTATTTGTATTATAGTCTAATTAATGCAGTAGTATAAGCAGCTTTGGGGGTTTCCCCAAATTGGGGACATTTTTTCGTGAATGGGGACGAAATTTGTGAGTTGGGTGCGATTTGGTTGGGAATCTCTATAAATTTGTGAGGATTTTTCGAAATCGGTTCGATAGTCAACCTGGTCCCTACCGCCCAATAGTGGGCGATACGACTTTTTGGTGGGCGGTAGGATTTTCTTAAGTATATTATGTATTTCAACCATATTATTGCTTTTAGTTTTATTATTTATTTATTTATTGTTTATTTTAATCATACAGTAAATGTATGATAAAAAAGAAAAGGGAAAAGTAGCATTGGCTGCTAAGGCCATCAGATACGCTTTATTAAAAGACAATGTGTTGTAAATGTAGAAGCTTACAACGCAAATTCATTTTTTACTACTTACACACACAGACAATGTAGACAGAGTTTTGAAAATGGCGGATAATGAAAGTTGTGGCAACATAATAATATACGTCTTTTATATAAAATATGTCGAAAGATGTATTCAAAATATGAATAAATTTTCCTACCTCATATTTAATCGAATCAGGATTTATTGCTGTTAACCACATGATGAACAAAGTAAGAAACAGCCTTAGTATTTCTGAAAGAGGAGACCTTCGCTTGTTTTTGACGAAAATAGAACGAGATATTAAATACTTTAGCAGCATCAGCCTCAGGGATCCCATTAAATACTCACTATACTCGTACTTAATTAAAATTACTTAATAAAATGTAAAAACCTAATAAATAAACAACACTGTGGATTAGGTGGGCGGTAAGAACATTTTTCTATCACTCGAAGTGAAAAAGTGGGCGGTACGTAAAAAAGGTTGACTACCCCTGGGTTTAAGATAATAAATTACCATCAAATTTCTACATTTTTACAAAAGAAGTTCAGTTGTTCGTCAATATTTAAATATGAAAACTATACTATTCTTTATTCCACGGTATTCGAAAGAGTGAAAATGGAGCATTTGATCTAAAGGGTGGTTAAATTGTAAGGGCCGATGTTGAATGTGAACCACACCTAAACGCCAAGTTTTTTTTACGAATTTCATTTGACATTTCTCTATTTCAGATTTACTCAATTTTAACCACACGGATGAAAAAGGCTGTTTTTCATATGTTTGGCTATAAACATTATATGTTTGGAACACAAATTTTTAAACACAATATTTTTGAGTGCAAGCATATAATGTTCATAAACTAGCACAACATGTTTGGGACATATATGTTAATATGTTAGAACATATTATGTTTGGGACATAAAATGTTTGTAAATATAATATGCTTGGATGCAAACATATATTAATTTAGAAATAGCCTATAAACATATATGTGTTTAGTAGCTTGGAGCGTTATTTAACAGGGAGCGATATTGAATTAAGTTGGTGGTTGTTGCTTGTTATTACAAAATTAACATTTTATTTTTCCTTGGGCAATTGATCAGCTACTTCTTTGATCCTTACAAACTGTGTGTTCCGCTGTTCGAATCCCCGTCCGGCAAAAGGTAAAATTAAAATAAAAAAAATTGAATAATTTCTTCTACAATGTTTGTATTACAGAAAAAGGTGCTAAGAACTAAAAAATGTCTTGGAAGTGAGAAAGATGTGGGGGAATATACAATTAGGCAGAAACAAAATTTTGAGCATTCAGGTCGAAAACCTATGTTGTTAGCACCTATATTACCTGTTTATTTTCATAATTCACTATGATTGTAAATATATAAATAAATAAATAAAATTTTGAGCACAATATTGTTTGGGAGAATTTTTTTAAGCATATAATATTTTTGGGTGCAAAATGCTTCCAAACATATTATATGTTCACAAAATAACATATTGTTTTTTGGAAGACAACATTATTGAATTTGGATGCAAAAATACAAAATGTTTGGAACTTAGACTACCCAAACATATATTGTTTAGACCAATATGCTTTCAAACATATTATATATTGGTAGAGATCAAACATATAAATGTTTGGGCAATACCCAAAAATGTATATGCTTGAAGCAAAATATGTTTGGGAGTATATGGAGAGATACACAATCCAACAACGTGTTAAATGGTGTATGGAGAGATACACAATCCAACAACGTGTTAAATGGTTCCAAGAAATGGCAACATTGGATGATCAATTTTCGAAGAAAATCATCTTCAGTGATGAGGCACATTTTCGCCTCAGTGGATTCGTCAATAAACAGAATTACCGCATTTGGGCGAATGAGAATCCAAGAGTGATTGTCGAAAAACCAATGCACCCACAAAGAGTGACTGTTTGGTGCGGTTTATGGGCTGGCGGCATCATAGGGCCGTATTTTTTCCAAAATGAAACCGGTCAGGCAGTTACTGTGAATGGTGTTCGCTATCGTGAGATGATAACGAACTTTTTATGGCTCGAATTAGAAGATATGGATGTTGACGATATGTGGTTTCAGCAGGACGGTGCCACTTGCCACACAGCTAACGAAACAATGGCTCTTTTGCGCAACAAATTTAATGGCCGTGTTATTGGCCGCCAAGATCATGTGATTTGACACCGTTGGACTTTTTTCTTTGGGGTTATTTGAAAGAAAAGGTGTATGTCGATAAGCCAGCAACAATTCAAGAGCTAAAGGATGAGATAATTCGGCACATTAAATGCATAGAACCTCCATTATGCCTCAGCGTCATCGAAAATTTGGACCATCGGATGAAGGTGTGCCACCGAGGTCGCGGAGCCCATTTGACCGATATTTTGTTCCATACATAATTGAGTAATACCAATATATCATAATAAAATAAAATTACAATAATTTCCTAAATAGTTTGTGTTTTATTCAAAATCAACATCGGCCCTTGAAATTTTAACCACCCTATAGAAATGGACACAAGATTTTATTTCGGGGGCCCAAGCTCTTTTTTTTTATTTTACTCAGTTTGGCTACGATAAAATCGAAATTTTTGAAAAAAAAACAATTTCGTGTCCCAAAAACCTC
This sequence comes from Haematobia irritans, assembly GCF_050003625.1. Classification (NCBI taxonomy): domain Eukaryota; kingdom Metazoa; phylum Arthropoda; class Insecta; order Diptera; family Muscidae; genus Haematobia; species Haematobia irritans. The sequence goes on from NC_134400.1 coordinate 80,224,209, forward strand.
AAATTTGTTGATAGTAACATATCATCAAGTGTGCCGAGTTTGATTTAAATCGGTTCAAATTTAGGTATAGCCCCCATATAACCGTACATTTGCAGAAATGCATTATTTTACCGGAATTAGTGACTTTTAGTGTACGTTTTTGGCGCATTTGGCTAAGCATGGGTCTAAATATAATACATCGTGCAATTGAAAAGAACAAAAAATACGAAAACTTGAAGTTTTTGGGACACGGAACAATTTTGTTCCGATTTTTTGGGAATTAAAAATATGAATTGAAACCTTAATAACTTTTGAACTAATTGTGATATCATTATGATTTTAAGTGGTCACATAGGTCTCTTTGGAAAAGAAATCGGCTTAGCAATCGGTGCTTTGCCAAATGAGAATTTTTGAAAACAAATTTTTTTCATTTTCAAAAATTGCCGATTTTGGGAGGAGAAGATTTCATATACATATACATATACAGGTTTATTTTAGAAAATTTTAACTAAAATAGTTTTCTAATTGCAACATGTTACAAATAAGTTAATACTTTTTGTCAAATTGAAGAAAATTTTTTAAAAATAATTAATTTTTTTTCAGTGGATTTAAAAATCGATAAAATGTCTTTAGTGCTGTACGAAGTTCGAGACAGGTACAATTTTAGTAAAACTTGCTCATTTGAGAGACTTATGAACTCAGTTTAAGCAAACTTCTGCAATTTTAGGAAAATATGAACTATTTTATTTTTTAGTAAAATCGTTCACTATATTTGTGTACAACTTTTTATACCCTCCACCATAGGATGGGGGTATATTAACTTTGTCATTCCGTTTGTAACACATCGAAATATTGCTCTAAGACCCCATAAAGTATATATATTCTGGGTCGTGGTGAAATTCTGAGTCGATTTGAGCATGTCCGTCCGTCTGTTGAAATCACGCTAACTTCCGAACGAAACAAGCTATCGACTTGAAACTTGGCACAAGTAGTTGTTATTGATGTAGGTCGGATGGAATTGCAAATGGGCCATATCGGTCCACTTTTACGTATAGCCCCCATATAAACGGACCACCAAATTTCGCTTGAAATTGCTCTAAGAGAATCAAATTTCATCCGATCCGGCTGAAATTTGGTACATGCTGTTACTATATGGTCTCTAACAACTATGCAAAAATTGGTCCATATCGGTCCACTTTTACGTATAGCCCCCATATAAACGGACCCCCAAATTTGGCTTGCGATTGCTCTAAGAGAAGCAAATTTCATCCAATCCGGCTGAAATTTGGTACATGGTGTTATGATATGGTCTCTAACAACCGTGCAAAAATTGGTCCACATCGGTCCATAATTATATATAGCCCCCATATAAACCGATCCCCAGATTTGGCTTGCGGAGCCTCAAAGAGAAGAAAATTTCATCCGATCCGGCTGAAATTTGGAACATGGTGTTAGTATATGGTCTCTAGCAACCATGCAAAAATTGGTTCACATCGGTCTATAATTATATATAGCCCCCATATAAACCGATCCCCCGATTTGGCTTGCGGAGCCTCTAAGAGAAGCAAATTTCATCCGATCCGGCTGAAATTTGGTACATTGTGTTGGTATATGTTCTCTAACAACCATGCAGAAATTGGTCCATATCGGTCCATAATTACATATAGCCCCCATAAAACCGATCCCCTGATTTGGCTTGCGGAACCTCTAAGAGAAGCAAATTTTGTCCGATCCGGCTGAAATTTGGTACATGGTATTGGTATATGGTCTCCAACAACCATGCAAAAATTGGTCCACATCGGTCCATAATTATATATAGCCCCCATATAAACCGGTCCCCCGATTTGGCTTGAGGAGCCTCTAAGAGAAGCAAATTTAAGCCGATCCGGCTGAAATTTGGTACGTGGTGTTGGTATATGTTCTCTAATGACCATGCAAAAATTGGTCCACATCGGCCCATAATGATATATAGGCCCCATATAAACCGATCCCCAGATTTGACCTCCGGAGCCTCTTGGAGGACAAAATTCATCCGATCCGGTTGAAATTTGGAACATGTTGTTAGAATGTGGGGTAACAAACACGCAAGAATTGCCCCATATCGCTCCATAATTATATATAGCCCCCATATAAACCGTTCCCCAGATTTGATCTCCGGAGCCTCTTGGAGGAGCAAAATTCATCCGATCCGGTTGAAATTTGCAACGTGGTGTTAGTATAAGACCGATAATAACCATGCCAAAATTGGTCCATATCGGTCTATAGTTATATATAGCCGATCCCCAATCACACAAAAATTGGTCCATATCGGTTCATAATCATGGTTGCCACTCGAGCCAAAAATAATCTACCAAAATTTTATTTTTATAGAAAACATTGTCAAAATGTTATTTCTATAGAAAATTTTGTCAAAATTTTATTTCTATAGAAAATTTTGTAAAAATTTTATTTCTATAAAAAATTTTGTCAAAATTTTACTTCTATAGAAAATTTTTTCCAAATTTTATTTCTATAGAAAATTTGTTCCAAATTTTATTTCTATAGAAATTTTTTTCCAAATAGTTATATATAGCCGATCCCCAATCACACAAAAATTGGTCCATATCGGTTCATAATCATGGTTGCCACTCGAGCCAAAAATAATCTACCAAAATTTTATTTTTATAGAAAACATTGTCAAAATGTTATTTCTATAGAAAATTTTGTCAAAATTTTATTTCTATAGAAAATTTTGTCAAAATTTTATTTCTATAAAAAATTTTGTCAAAATTTTATTTCTATAGAAAATTTTTTCCAAATTTTACTTCTATAGAAAATGTTGTCAAAATTTTATTTCTATAGAAACTTTAAACTTAATTATATACGTATTTAATCGGCCTTTTTTAGTTTAATATATACCACGTATGGACTATGTGGTATATATTACGGTATTAGGAAGTTTTAAGATACCTTGCCATCGGCAAGTGTTACCGCAACCCAAGTAATTCGATTGTGAATGACAGTCTTCAGTAGAAGTTTCTACGCAATCCATGGTGGAGGGTACATAAGCTTCGGCCTGGCCGAACTTACGGCCGTATATACTTGTTTTTGATATTTTTAGTTCACTTCATTAAAGTTAGCAAAAAATTATTCAAATAAGGAACATTTACTCATATTGTGCAAAATGTAACTAAAATCAAGTAATCTTCATGAACTAAAATAAAGTTCAGTTGGCATTAGAGCCCCTTTTTTCTGGGTGTACTACTTGACCAAAATGGCCGATAACCTTAGAGGAAAACACCTCAGCTTTCATACAAAGAAAAAATTATGTTGATATCTTTTTCCGTTCAAAAGTTGCAGAATTATTTCCAAAAAACGCTATTCGGAACCACTGTAGACCGGTCTCTTGGTGCTGTGATTCGAAATCTTTATCATAGTGCAGCTATAAGCTGGTTTGACAACATTTTATTTTTTTATTTTTAAATTATTACTGATTTTCTACAGCAGAGCCATCTTCTTTTTCTTTATTTTTGTTTTTTTTTTACTTGTCAAAAATGTATTGGGGATTTTTGTGAGGAATTTAAATTTCAATTGGGGATTTTTGGGGACGAAAGCATCATAATTTTGAGACAAGAGCCAGAAAAATACTGGGAACACTAAGTATATATATAAAATGTATCTGTTTGTCGGGTAATTAGACTCAATAGACGTTTTTTTTATTAAGCAAATAAGTGGTAAACATGCACTCGGTTTTGCTCTCCACTGTAGTTTGAATGTACTAATACTAACGGGATGTTCAAAATGGTGTCTACCAGAGTATGAAGCCGACCCATTTTTGTCGGCGGCGGCTGATACTAAATTTTTGCCTCCGGCAGCGGCGGCTTGACGGCTAAGCCGATATAAATAAGTCTCTTCGCAGCGGACAATTATCCATTATAAAATCAATTTGAAGTTATTCGAATGGTAATGAGATTGGTTGTACAACCAATCTTACAATCAAATTTACATTTCATTCAAATTTTCTGAGGTAAATGTTTGCAAAATAATTATAACACTTTGAAATAGATTGATTGGGGGTGAAATACTCAAAATTTTGAAAAAATTACGACAATTATTGACACATTTTTTTTTATTTAAACCGATATTTTCGATTAATTGGCGGCTAAATGTGAGTCGAGATGAGTCGACATATTCGGCGGCGGCGTCAACCGGCAAAAAATGGTCGGCGGCGACTGAAATCGGCGGCGCGACTCGGCGGCTTCATCCTCTGGTGTCTACACGAATAAAATGTTTTTCATAAATTTAAACACGGACGGATCACCTTCTACAATCTATGGTTTTTGCATACAACAGCGAGAGAATCAGATGATAGCAATTGATGGTTGCTGTTACACTCTTTGTACGTTGTTGCGGAAAACAGTTCTTTTACGATTGAATTAGTTTTGGCTATACGCTTGGCATGTTGTTGAGACTTCGCAAAAAAAATTGATATGCTTAAAGCTAAATATTGTATATTACAATGTGTATTCGAAGAAAATAGAGCGGCAAAGAGCATAGGCATTTGAAAAAATTACCATATGTTTTTGCCTTGAGAGCTGCATTTTATGTATGAGTGGGTATGTGTTTTGTTTACCTACATCAGCATCATTTTTTCTCCTTGCGGAAGTCGAAAAACTTAAAAAAATATAAATTTTCTTAACCCACCTTTTGGAAACGCTCCGCCAAAATATACGCTGTAGTACTTAAAGCTTCGCATATTAACCACCACCAAGCACCCAACATAGCCGTCAAATTATCCAGAATGCAGTATGGTATGACCTTAAACATAAGATTCAAACAGGTAATATAAGGGCATTACCCACCGTCAATAAATACCTGTACGAAATTGAAATCCGCCATTGTAATATGAGTCACAATCACCGAGAGTATTGAGAGTACGGGCAGGATTATAGCAATATTTTGGGCGCGTCTCCGTAAGTTGAGAGGCACACTATGACCAGATATTTGGTAATACAGAATCTGTGGTATCAAATACACATAAGCTCCTATAGCAAAAGAAACTTTCGAAGTCGCCAATAGTTCACTTACCTCGAAGTCATCCCAATCGTTGAAGAGGGTACAAACTTTTCTTGTTTCCCACCACATGATGGGAATCGATATTATTGGTAACAAATTCACCAGGAACAAATACGCAATCACTGCCTCTTCAAAGGGACCACTTAGCGATGTAACGATCAAAATTCGTTTATTTGTAACATAAAAGACATAACCCTGTGAACATAGAATCGAATTAGATCATTGTAAAATATTTTTTATCAGTTTAAAATTATTATTTATTATTTTAATATTGCACATACGTTCTATGTAAGAATCATTGATAATTTTGTCATTCTTTGAAAAAGTTTGTGGCAGTCATAAATTGTCCATCTTTTTTCTATTCCGCCCACCAACATTGCCATTCGGCCTTTAATGCATCGAAATATTGGTCTCCGGCCCCACAAAGTATATAGATCCAGTTAGGTCGAAAGTTTTTGTGTTAAGTAATAACAAACATCCACTTTATTACACACATTATTGAATTATCAAGAGAGTCGTGATAGAAAAGTTGAGCTTATCCTGCTTCAGTGAATGTTACCCGTTTCTATGTTTTAGCTGAATGATTACTCTTTTCGTAGACTGTCTACAAAGAGAAGTTCGACGTTTGCACCCTCAAAAAATCGCTTCTGTAACATATACTTCCAAACACATTCTGGCTCAAGCATATATATTATCAAGATTTGTCTAAACAAAATATTGTTTGTATTGCCCAAACATATTATGCTTCACCTTACACAGAGCCGAAAATACAACGATTTTTTTAACCATGCATCTGGTCAAAATATTCATTGTAAATATTTGGTTGAAATCGGTTCAGATTTAGATATAGCTCCCATATATAGCTTTCGCCCGATTTACACTCAAATGACCACAGAGGCCAATTTTTAACTCCGATTTAGTTGAAATTTTGCACAGGGAGTATAATTAGCATTGTAGCTATGCGTGCCAAATTTGGTTGAAATCGGTTCAGATTTAGATATAGCTCCCGTATATAGCTTTCGCCCGATTTACACTCATATGACCACAGAGGCCAATTTTTTGCTCCGATTTAGTTGAAATTTTGCACAGGGAGTAGAATTAGCATTGTAGCTATGCGTGCCAAATTTGGTTGAAATCGGTTCAGATTTAGATATAGCTCCCATATATATGTTTTTCTGATTTCGACAAAAATGGTCAAAATACAAACATTTTCCTTGTAAAATCGCCACTGCTTAGTCGAAAAGTTGTATAAATTACTCTAATTTTCCTAAACTTCTAATGCATATATATCGAGCGATAAATCATAAATAAACTTTTGCGAAGTTTTCATAAAATTGCTCCAGATTTAAATGTTTCGCATATTTATTTTTTACTAACATTGTGTTCCACCCTAGTGCATTAGACGACTTAAATTTTGAGTCTATAGATTTTGTAGAAGTCTATCAAATTCTGTCCAGATCGAGTGATATTTAAATGTATGTATTTGGGACAAACCTTTATATATAGCCCCAACACATTTGACGGATGTGATATGGTATCGAAAATTTAGATCTACAAAGTGGTGCAGGGTATAATATAGTCGGCCCCGCCCGACTTTAGACTTTCCTTACTTGTTTAAATTTTACCTTTTGCCGGACGGGGATTCGAACAGCGGACCACACAGTTTGTAGGCCAGCACACTAACCACTGGGCTACATAGCTGTTATGGTCATCAAGAGATAATTATCGTTATAAGTCATATTTATATAGCATAGCTTGCGGCGCCCACGAGCCGATGCAAACATAACGTTGTTTAACAACATAACATTGTTAAACATAAATTTGTTGGCGGCGTGGATCAGTGGTTAGTACGTCCGCCTTGCATGCCAAGGGTCCTGGGTTCGATCCCTGCTTCGACCGACACCATTTTTATACCCTCCACCATAGGATGGGGGTATATTAACTTTGTCATTCCGTTTGTAACACATCGAAATATTGCTCTAAGACCCCATAAAGTATATATATTCTGGGTCGTGGTGAAATTCTGAGTCGATCTGAGCATGTCCGTCCGTCCGTCTGTTGAAATCACGCTAACTTCCGAACGAAACAAGCTATCGACTTGAAACTTGGCACAAGTAGTTGTTATCGATGTAGGTCGGATGGTATTGAAAATGGGCCATATCGGTCCACTTTTACGTATAGCCCCCATATAAAGGGACCCTCAAATTTGGCTTGTGGAGCTTCTAACAGAAGCATATTTCATCCGATGCGGCTGAAATTTGGTATATGGTGTTGGTATATGGTCTCTAACAACCATACAAAAATTGGTCCACTTCGGTCCATAATTATATATAGCCCCCATATAAACCGATCTCCAGATTTGGCTTGCGGAGCCTAAAAGAGAAGCAAATTTCATCCGATCCGGCTGAAATTTGGTACATGGTGTTGGTATATGGTCTCTAACAACCATGCAAAAATTGGTCCATATCGGTCCTTAATTATATATAGCCCCCATATAAACCGATCCCCAGATTTGGCTTGTGGAGCCTCTAAGAGAAGCACATTTCATCCGATCCGGCTGAAATTTGGTACATGGTGTTGGTATATGGTCTCTAACAACTATGCAAAAATTGGTCCACATCGGTCCATAATTATATATAGACCCCATATAAACCAATCTCCAGATTTGGCTTGCGAAGTCTCCAAGAGAAGCAAATTTCATCCAATCCGGTTGTAATTTGGAACATGGTGTTAGTATATGATCTTTAACAACCGTGCCAGAATTGGTCCATATCGGTCCATAATTATATATAGCCCCCATATAAAACATTCTCCAGATTTGACCTCCGGAGCCTCTTGGAGGAGCAAAATTCATCCAATCCGGTTCAAATTAGGCACGTGGTGTTAGTATATGGTCGCTAACAACCATACCAAAATTGATCCAATCACACAAAAATTGGTCCATATCGGTTCATAATCATGGTTGCCACTAGAGCCAAAAATAATCTACCAAAATTTTATTTCTATAGAAAATTTTGTCAAAATTTTATTTCTAGAGAAAATTTTCTTAAAATTTGATTCGGTTCATATTAAAATTTTCATCATTGTCAAAATTTTATTTCTATAGAAAATTTTGTCAAAATTTTATTTCTATAGAAAATTTTGTTCAAATTTTATTCGGTTCATAATTATGGTTGCCACTCGAACCAAAAATAATCTACCAAGATTTTATTTCTATAGAAAATTTTGTCAAAAGTTTATTTCTATAGAAAATTTTGTTAAAATTTTATTTCTGTAGAAATTTTTGTCAAAATTGTCTTTCTATAGAAAATTTTGTCAAAATGTTTATTTCTATAGAAAATTTTGTGGAAATTTTATTTCTATAGAAAATTTTGTTAAAATTTTATTTCTGTAGAAAATTTTGTAAAAATTTTATGTCTACTTTGTCAAACTGAATTATATACGTATTGGATCGATCTTTTTATACCCACCACCATAGAATGGTGACGGGGGTATAATAAGTTTGTCATTCCGTTTGTAACACATCGAAATATCGATTTCCGACTATATAAAGTATATATATTCTTGATCAGGGAGAAATTCTAAGACGATATAACGATGTCCGTCTGTCTGTCTGTCTGTCTGTTGTAATCACGCTACAGTCTTCAATAATGAAGCAGTCGTGCTGAAATTTTGCACAAACTCGTCTTTTGTCTGCAGGCATGTCAAGTTCGAAGATGGGCTATATCGGTCCAGGTTTTGATATAGTCCCCATATAAACCGACCACCCGATTTGGGGTCTTGGGCTTATAGAAATCGCAGTTTTTATCCAATATGCATGAAATTTGAAATCTAGAGGTATTTTATTACCATAAAGAGGTGTGCCAAAAATTGTGAGTATCGGTCCCTATTTTGGTATAGCCCCCATATAAACCGATCTCCCGATTTTACTTCTTGGGCTTATAGAAACCGCAGTTTTTATTCAATTTACCTGAAATTGGAAATCTAGAGGTATTGTAGGACCACAAATATGTGTGCCAAAAATTTTGAGTATCGGTCCATGTTTTGGTATGGTCCCCATATAAAACGACCTCCCGATTTGGGGTCTTGGGCTTATAGAAACCGTAGTTTTTATCCAATTTGTCTGAAATTGGAAATCTAGAGGTATTTTAGGACCACAAATACGTGTGCCAAAAATTGTGAGTATTGGTCCATGTTTTGGTATGGTCCCCATATAAACCGACCTCCCGATTTGGGTGTTGGGCTTCTACAATCCGCAGTTTTTATTCAATTTACCTGAAATTCGAAATCTAGAGGTATTTTAGAACCATAAAGAGATGTGCCAAAAACGTTCCATGTGTTGGTAGGTCCCCATATAAACCGACCTCTCGATTTGGGGTCTTGGTCTTATAGAAACCGTAGTTTTTATCCAATTTGTCTGAAATTGGAAATCTAGAGATACTTTCGGGCCATAAAGAGGTGTGCTGAAAACAGTGAGTATAGGTCCATATTTTAATGTAGCCCCCATAAGAACGATCTCCCGATTTAACTCCTTGGGTTTCTAGAAGCCGTAGTTTTTATCCGATTTGCCTGAAATTGTAAATATTCTGGTATTTTAAGCTCACAAAAACGTGTATCGGATTAAGTTTTTATCGGTCCATTTAATAATGCCTCCATACAGACCGATTTCACTTCTTGAGGTTATAGAAGGCGCACTGATCATGAAAATTGCTTGAAACTCAATGTAAAATTTTCACATTTTACTTTTCGGGTGAAAATCTACAGATTTAAGATTTCAAATCAAGACGTTATTTTATAATTTTCGTGCACACTTACAAGAGATGTTAATGATTCCTCTAAAACTCAAACAAAAATCGTTCTTATAAATTAAGAATCTGATATAGTCTTCATAGGTAAAAATCTTTAAATTTATCTTCTGGCTGAACAGTTCTGCTTGATCTGTCCTCAAACCCCCCTGAAATTTCAAACGAAACCCTAATATTTGATTCATGGTGGTGGGTATTTAAGATTCGGCCCGGCCGAACTTACTGCTGTATATACTTGTTTGATTTAATATATACCACGTATGGACTTACATACGTTTTAGAAGATGGTGTTAGGAGGTTTTAAGATACCTTGCCATCGGCAAGCGTTACCGCAACTTAAGTAATTCGATTGTGGATGGCAGTGTTTAGATGAAGTTTCTATGCAATCCATGATGGAGGGTACATAAGCATCGGCCTGGCCGAACTTACGGCCGTATATACTTGTTTAATTTTACCTTTTGCCGGACGGGGATTCGAACAGCGGACCACACAGTTTGTAAGCCAGCACACTAACCACTGGCCTACGTAGCTGTTATGGTCATCAAGAGATAATTATCGTTATAAGTTATATTTATATAGCATAGCTTGCGGCGCCCACGAGCCGATGCAAACATAACATTGTTTAACAACATAACATTGTTAAACATACATTTGTTGACAGCGTGGAGCAGTGGTTGGTCATCCGCTCTGCGTGACAGGGGTCCTGGGTTCGATCCCTGCTTCGACCAACACCATTTTTTTTTTATATATTTTTTAACATATATTCCAGATACGTTCGGAAGTTCCCGAAAAGGTGTTCCGCATTACATACTATTATATTAAATTTTTACTTCGAAATTGTAAAGTGTGTTTTATAAAAGACTTAAAGTCAGAAAAGAAAAGTGCTTGATATAAACGAAATGGACTGAGTTCAAATCAATTATTATTTTTTTTATTGCAATAATAAAAATTGTGCAACAAATAAAGGTTTTTGTATACAAGTTTAAAATTTTCGAAGAAATTCAAAAACTCTCACAAAAGAAGAACGTGAAGTCGAGTATATATAAATATTTTTCCATCGAATCCTAAGGTTAACGATAACCATTCAAAAGCACATTATATTTAAATTCTAAACAGTAATTTTAAAACAGCACATACATTTATTTTGGTGTGAACAATTGTTTGCTAGCATGTAACACCATTAATTTAGAAATACAAATAAATATGAATTTTTATTAACGAATAATTTTGTACTTAATTTAATTCTTAAGGCCGGTATAAATTGGTATTATCACGTTAAAATGGCCATGTTTACCCTTTTACTTTTCTTTAATAATTTCTTTTAAAGAAAATAAACTTATTCAATTGTTGCTTTGGATCTTTCCCCACCATGTTATAATACAATTTACCGGAAAAAGTTGTAATATTATTCTGGTTTTGCCGCTAAAATGAGAAATAATTTTAGCGGCAAAACTCGAACTCAATGCCCACTTTTATTTTCGAAAAACTCCGTCAACTCCTCTTGGACTACTCATTAATAAAGAGGAACTAATCTTTGTTTTTATAGATCTTCAAAGGTCGATACTTTCAATGAAGTCGTGTTGTTGTTATAATTAAGTGATTTGACTTAAAAATGGGTATCATAACATGAAAGAACAAATTTTGGACTAAGGTCAACTTGACTTTAATAATTCAGAAAAATTCTTTAAAATTAATGAAACTGTCTTTAAATTTGTTGCATTTTTGCATCTTGACTACAAGGTAAAAATCATTCAAAAATAGGATATGTTTTTCAATACTTTATTTTAAAGACATTTTTTACTTGAAACATAGCATAATTTCTACTGGTAGTCTTGTTTTTAACGGACATTTTATAACATATGAAAAAAAGCTTAAAAAGCGAAAAATTGAAATGTGCTTCGTAGAGTGAAGTACACAAAACCCCATTTAAAAGAGAATTGTGTCTTAAAAGCATCCTTACTTGTATTCTCCGCTTCTTTGGTTCCGAATCAATATCAAAATTGTTAAAGTGGAGACACAATCTTTGGAACCGGACATGCTTTTTGTTCAGTGTATAGTGCCCTTTCGTTAGTTTTTATGAAGATCCCTTTAATTACCTTTGTTTGAATATTTTGACTTACTCGTCCTACGTTCCGATTTGTTTTGACGAAACAAAAAAATTGTGCCCGTAATGCGAAAATGATAAACAAAACTCATGCTCTTTTTTCAAATATATTTTATCTTGGTTCCGAATGAATTTTCTCTCCGAATACTCATTTTAATATTTTACTTAAGCATATACAATTTTTGGCGAAGTCTTATATCACAACATATATATTTTTACTCATAATATGTAAATTTATACTTGTTTATATTCACACATAGTATTTTTCCTATATTTAATGAAATTTTCTTTGTGTATATATATTTGTAATGCGCCAATTGGTTACTTTCATTATTTTACTTCCAGTATACACTTTGTCTCTCTTTGTAAACACATATATGTTTATGGGCTATTTCTAAATTAATATATGTTTCCATCCAAGCATATTATATTTACAAACATTTTATGTCCCAAACATAATATGTTCTAACATATTAACATATACGTCCCAAACATATTATGCTAGTTTATGAACATTATATGTTTGCACTCAAAAATATTGTGTTTAAAAATTTGAGTTCCAAACATATAATGTTTATACCCAAACATATGAAAAACAGTCTTTGTCGTCCGTGCAAAGCCTTTCTTTATTCATTTTTTCTATGAAATTTATTTTAATATTTTGACGTATATTTTAAAATGAGTATGTTCAGTCAGAGCATATTCCAAATTAGGGGCGTTTACATTATAAAATTAACGTGTTTTGGAGGAAAACTTGTGCTTAGAACATGATTTTTTGTTTTGAAATGCTTATAAAGGGAAAACATCTAAAACATGCTTGGTGAGAACGTCGTATAATGTAACGGTAATTCTGAAGTTTTTTCATTTAGGAGTATTCTTCATAAATATTTCATAATAATTGTGTTTTAAATACATACCCATACCATATTATATATTAAATAAATACTTTATTACACCCTCAAAAAAATCGCTTCTCTAACATATGTTCCAAACATATTTTGCAGGAAGCACATATATTATTGGATACTGCCAAAACATTAATATGTTTGTCTTATGTGAACATATTCTATATTTGGAAGCATTTTCAGCCCAAAAATATTATATGCTTGGAAGAATTTTCCCCAAAGAAGATTGTGCTCATTCCCTCACATAATTTTCAATTCCACGAAATTTTTTAGTTCTTGGCGCCTTTTTCTGTTATACAAATAATGTTGAAGAAATTATTCAATTTTATAATTTTTTAAATTTTACCTTTCGCCTGGACGGAGATTCGAACCGAGGACCATACAGTTTGTAAGCCAACATACTATCCACTGGGCTACGTTGCTGTTATAGTCACCAGTAGACAATTATCGTTATAAGTTACATTTATATAGCATAGTTTGCAGCGCCCGAGCCCATGCAAACAGAACATTATTTAACAAAAACATATATTTGTTGGCCGCAGTGGTTAGCATGTCTGCCTTGCATGCCAAGGGTCGTGGGTTCAATCCCTGCTCCGACCGAACACCATTTTGTTGTTGTTTTTTTTTTAATTTACACATTTATATTTATACTATATTACATGTTTATAATGAAACTTCAAAATGTGGGTTATTAAAGATTTGCAGTCAGAAAAGAACAGTGCTTGATATAAACGAAATGGACTGAGCTTTTGGAAAAAATATTATTTTTTATTGCAAAAATAACAATTTTGTAACAAAAAACTGTTTTTGGTGTAAAAGTTTGAAATTTTGGAAGGAACTCAAAAACTCTAACAAAAGAAGAACGTGGAGTATAAACATACATAAATAATTTTATAATATGCACATAAATTTATTTAGGCGTGAACATTTTTTTACTAGCATTTAACACCATTGCATTTAAAAGTTATCGTGTTTTGTACTTAATTTCAGTTTAATCTTTAAGGCCGGTATTAAGTTGGCATTATCGCTCTAAAATGACGCTGTGATGCCTTTTACTTTTCTTTAATAATTCATTTTAAAGAAAATAAACTTTTTCAATTGTTTTAGCTGCAAAACTCGATCTTAATGCCCGATTTTATATTTGAAGGTGTCCATCAACTCCTCTTGGACTACTTATACATTTTACTGTTTAATTTTTCACTATTTCATCCTTTTTTTCATTTTACTGTCCCAACTCTAAAAAGATCCCTTTTTAATTTTTGTATATTTTCCACCATTTTTTTTTTTAATTTCCTTTGCTTGAATATTTTGACTTACTCCTTGTACGTTCCGATTTCTTTTAACGAACCAAGAAAAAAATTGTGCCCATAATGCCAAAATGATAAACAAAACACATGTCCACACATACATAAAATGCTACTCTCAAGGCGAAAACACATGCTGTTTTTTTTTTTCAAATGTCTATTCTCTTGGCTCCGAATGTCTATTCTCTTTACTCTAATATTTCTAATATTCAAATCAAAAAACAGTTTTCCGAAACAACATACACAAATAGATCACTTTTGATTCTCTGGCCGTGTTATGTTGATATCTTTCGTCAACCCTTCCGGTTTCCATCTCTATTTCTTTCTCTATACTCTCTCTCTGTCGCTCTCTGAATAAAATATCAAAACATATATATGTTTACTTGAAATTTGTAAATTTATATATGTTTACATTCACACATATTATTTTTATGAAACATTCATGCCCCAAACATAATATATTCTAACATATTAATATATGTGTCCCAAACATTTAGTGTTTGTTTAGGAACATTATATGTTTGCACTTAAATATATTGTGTTTAAATATTGTGCCCGAAACACATTTTGTTTATATCGGAACATATGAAAAACATATTTTTCTAACAGTGTACAAGATTCCCGGGTAATGAGAGTTTTTGCTTGGAAGTGTCCAATAAATTCCAACTTTTGACAGGATGCAATTCACATCAATCCGAATAAAAAACAACGAACTCCATCAAAAAATGCTAAGTCGACTTAGCATACTCTGGAATGAGGGCATCGATATGAAGTTCGCAACGACGGAAAGAATACCTTTTTCCGAAAAAATTGCCAAAAATTCGGTATTTTCTAGGTCCCAAATGCTGGAATAATAATAAACTGTAAGGGCCATATGTCGCGAACTATTACACGGACGAAAAAGACTGTTTTTCATATGTTTGGGTGTAAAAATTATATGTTTGGAGCTCAAAATTTTTAACACAATATTTTTAAGTGCATAAACTAGCATAACATGTTTGGGACATATATATTAATATGTTAGAACATATTATGTTTGGGACATAAAATGTTTGTAAATATAATATGCTTAGATGCAAACATATATTAATTTGGAAATAGCCTATAAACATATATGTGTTTAGAAAGAGAGACCTAGAGAGTATTGCAGCATACTCTAGAGGTAAAATTATGGAAGTAACCAAATATACCCACACAAAGAATATTCCATTAAACTTTTTTATTACCAGTGTATGCCCTAAGGTGAAACATAATATGTTTGAACAATACAAACAATATATATATGTTTGAAGCAAAATGTGTAGAGATATTCGCATATGGAAATTGGTTCATAATTTGGAAGCTGAAACAAAATGTCATTCACTCGAGGTGACTAACCTTCAACGCCCAAAGTCCAGTCCGTGAACGCACTAGCGACCCATAAACTTGCAAACGTAGAGAAAATCACCTCAACACAAAGAAAATATTATGTTGATATCTTTATCTGTTAAAAAGTAGCAGAATTATTTCCAAAAGAGAAATTTGGAACGACTGTGCATCTTTGGTCATTTTACGGTGGAGGTTATAAAAATCCCCAACATTTTTAAATTTATAGAATAATGTACAAATGCTATACTTCTCAGCTTAGAAGTTTTTGTACTGCCGTTTATGTTGATGTTTAACTTTATCTTAAAACAAAAATCCTTGTAAATAGAATTATATTTGACTCATGTACTTACCGACAAGCAAATGAAGACTATCACACAGTAGCCAAAAGGTAGAGATCGAACGGCAAACCTTGTGGTACCTGGACCTGAACGTATCATTGGCAGTACCCCAATTAAGCACAAGAACCATTTGATTGGAGCAACATTTTGGTAAAATGCATTCTGAAAAATTAAAAACCCATTTTAAATAAATACCATTGATAGTTTACAACGGCTGTAGATTAAGTATGTAGGCACGATTGTTTCAAATAAGCGTTTGGTTAGTTTAGGTTGCAGCTCCGCAGTTCTGACTCACTAGAAATTTCAGTTCATTCTTATATCACATTTACTAAACATACACTCAAAGCTAATAAAATTTAATTCCCCCTTATAGCAAATAAATCCGAATTTTTGGCACCGATTGTCTTTAATCTTTTTTTGTACTTTAAAAGGCGATTTTCGCTTGTCTATGTTACACAGCAAAGAACATTTTTTCTTTAATTAACTTTTAACTGAAATTGAAAATAGTATCAAACCGTCTTCGTCGGCTCCTTTGCCTGATTTCTTGGAAGACAATTGGCAAATAAGTGTTTATTTTCTTTCAATGACAAGTCGACATTAAAGTGTCCTGAAGGAAAGTGACTACTGTACTCGCACGGGCTCATCTATATTTATACCAGATAATAAGAATTTTTGTTTGGACTATTACACCCACACCGACCAAAAAGGCTTTTTGTCATATGTTTCGCTGCAAAAACTCATGTTTTTAAAACATGTTTTTTAGTTGGCAAACCAGTATAAAATGTTAATATCCCTACGGGAAATGGATCAACTACTGGACCGGTATAGGACTAGTCCCTGGTGTGTATGGACCAGTCCTAGTTCTGGTCAAGACGTATGGAAGGGACCGGTCACTTTAACATGGGTTTATCGTTGACGGGGTAAATTTACACTTTAAGACACGTCTTGGACGCATTTCTAAGGACACGTCCTGGGACATTAGTAGTAGCACTCCATAGACAGGTCCTCATGAACCTGTCTCGGACAAACTCTTAGGAATCTGTTTCAGTTTGGTTATCCGAATCGCACCAGAAATGAAAAACTTTTGAAATATGTTGAACAATAGGTTATTCTGGTAATTCTACTTCACTAAATGTGTAGATTCAATTAGATTTTTATATCAAGCGAGTGTGGAAATCATTAAATTTTGACTATTTAAAAACTGCGACAAAGTGGATCTCCGGTACCAGTCCTGTGATAGGTCCGTCAAGGGGCCAATTTCCCGTAGGGATGTTAGAGCATATTACTATTCAGACATCAAATTTGTTTAAATAAATGGGTGTAGATGCAAAAAATATTAATTTAGAAATTTCGTATAAACATATGCACACACAGAGAATAGAATTGGTGGGAATCGGTTGTAATAATTTAAATTCCATATTTGGAACAATAAGTCGTTTGTGTCTACCTACTCTCTCTATTTTCAACTATATTTTCATCTACTCAACCATTAGACAACTGTTATAACATATTTTCCTTCATGTTTTACGATAAATAGTTGTAGCAACCAAATGTATCTATTTTGAAATTGTTTGCATGAAATTGGTTGGTACAACCTTCCTTAATAGAATTTCATGGCTGTAATTTAGTAATCATAATGTACATATGGTTGCCACAGCCGAATGTAAATTGAATATTTTCAAATGTCAATATTAAAATTTCTTAAGTCGAGAAAAGACATATGTTTATAAAGGGTGGTTAAATTGTAAGGGCCGATGTTGAATGTGAACCACACCTAAACGCCAAGTTTTTTTCGAATTTTATTTGACATTTCTCTATTTCAGACTTACTCAATTTGAACCATGGAGAGATACACAATCCAACAACGTATTGAATGGTTCCAAGAAATGGCAACAGTGGATAATCAATTTTCGAAGAAAATCATCTTCAGTGATGAGATACATTTTCACCTCAGTGGATTCGTCAATAAACAGAATCGCCGCATTTGGGCGAATGAGAATCCAAGAGTGATTGTCGAAAAACCAATGCACCCACAAAGAGTGACTGTTTGGTGCGGTTTATGGGCTGGCGGCATCATCGGGCCGTATTTTTTCCAAAATGAGGCCGGTCAGGCAGTTACTGTGAATGGTGTTCGCTATCGTGAGATGATAACGAACTTTTTATGGCCAGAATTGGAAGATATGGATGTGGACGATATGTGGTTTCAGCAGGACGGTGCCACTTGCCACACAGCTAACGAAACAATGGCTCTTTTGCGCAACAAATTTAATGGCCGTGTTATCTCACGTAATGGCGATGTCAATTGGCCGCCAAGATCATGTGATTTGACACCGTTGGACTTTTTTCTTTGGGGTTATTTGAAAGAAAAGGTGTACGTCGATAAGTCAGCAATAATTCAAGAGCTAAAGGATGAGATAATTCGGCACATTAACGGCATAGAACCTCCATTATGCCTCAGCGTCATCGAAAATTTGGACCATCGGATGAAGGTGTGAAGGCGCCCATTTGACCGACATTTTGTTCCATACATAATTGAGTAATACCAATATATCATAATAAAATAAAATTACAATAATTTCCTAAATAGTTTGTGCTTTATTAAAATCAACATCGGGCCTTGAAATTTTAACCACTCTTTATTTATTTATTTATTTATTTATTTCATCTACCGGGCTCTTAGCTCTAACAGATTACATATATGTATATAATATAAATGGTAATAATAATTTATACATTATTATCCTGCAAAATTTTGAACAATTTCTTCTTAAATATAAACCTATTAGTAGTAACATCCAAATCATGGCAAAAATTATTGAATAAATGTATACACCTACTTAATGGCTCATTCATTCCATAATTAGTTTTATGAAACAGTTCTTCTAACAAGTTGTTATATCTCAATGACCGCAAGGGGGCATGAATAGGTAGAATCGAAAGCAGTTCTTGTGAATCGATTCTTGAATCTAAAATATCCTTGATAAATAATACATTCTGCATTTTTCTTCTATCCTCTAAGGGTAAAATATTTAGGATTTTGCAACGGGTTGAATAATCAGGCATCATATTAAGAGGGAAATGGCTCCTAAGCGCATATTTAGAAAAACGTTTTTGAATCTTTTCAATTCTCCGAATACTAGCATCATAATAAGGGTGCCAAATGACAGAACCATACTCTAAATGAGATCTTACTAATTGCTCATATAATACTTTTAAAGTTACGAAATTGACGAACATTTTAGAGTTTCGTTTTAAAAATCCAAATAAGGAATTTGCCTTTGAAACTATGAAATCAATATGGGATTGAAATGTCAAAGCGCTATCAAAGTATACACCCAGATCTTTAACTGGTGAAACACGAGTAAAAATATCCGAATCGTTATATGCGTAGTTAAAAATAATAGGAAAACGCTTACGGGTAAATGTAATAATATTGCATTTCAAAAAATTTAAGAGAAGATTATTATTATCACACCACTTTAAAAGACATGCTATTTCATTTTGAAAACTTACGCAGTCGCCAATGTGGGATATACTTCTATATACCTTTAGGTCATCTGCATATAGAAGACAACAGCTGTGTGAGAAAATCTTAGGTAAATCATTTATAAACAATAAAAATAGCAAAGGGCCTAAATGACTACCTTGCGGTATGCCTAATTTTACATGAATTTGGGTCGAAAAATAATTTTCTAATTTTACATAAAGAACTCTGTCGGTCAAATATGAATGAAGCCATTTAAGTAGACTGGAATGAAATCCCAAACTACTTAATTTTCTCATAAGAATAGGATATTGAACTTTATCGAAGGCTTTCCTAAAGTCTGTATATAGTACATCAACTTGCAAACCTTTCTCAATATGGTTTATACAAAAATTAGTAAATAAGCATAAATTTGTAGTTGTCGATCTTCCATGAAAAAAACCATGTTGACATGTAGAAATTGAATTCTTCAATAAATAAAATAATTTATCGTTTATAAGTTTATCAAGTAATTTTGGAATTACACTAAGTTTAACTATAGGCCGGTAATTCTCCACTTGGTCTCTTCGTCCAGATTTAAAGACGGGGGATATAAATAGAAAAATATAACGACGAATTTTCTGCCAGGCCTTATTTTTCGGCATTTACTATGGATCTCATTAAAAAAATATTTCTGATAATCCCAGGAATATGCTTATATTATGTCGAATGGATTAATTTAATGTAATACACAAAATTTCATGGATCCGGCGAAGAACTCAAAAGTGAACTTCAGTATCTAATTTTATGAGGACCTAATGAAAAATCCGCCCTAATGAATTGCAAGGAGTTAACAGTGGAAGCAAATTAGGTAAGTTTAATTTGTTTTTATGTATTTGTCCATTTTAATGCAATGCACCAGTTTTGTTCGGATTATACTTTTATCATAAGCGTAGGAAGGCCTCTGGGGAGGGGGCTTAGACCCCCCCAGAAAAATTTTAGCCCCCCCCCAGAATTTGAAACTCTATTTATGATTTTCCATTTTTCAATAAATGTCAATAGTTTTTTTTTTTAATTTTTATAAAAATTAAACAAGTATATACAATCGCACAAAGTTCCGCTAAAGACTTTCATGAACAATCGAATTACTTGGGTTGTGGTAGCAGTTGCCGATGGCAATGTTTGACATCAGATATTTATGAAATAAAGCTGTGGTTGAACTTATGATTGATTTAGTTTGGTCAATTTAATTAAAAAAATAGTAATTGATATTAAAACTATTCTTTCACAAATTAATATCTTAATAATGCTGCGAAAAAGCGTTGTCAAAAAGTAGTGAAAATGTTCTTTTTGGGTCTAGAAGTGGTGCAAAATTGGCGGAGAAGCAATTAATGTAATATGAGCTTGTCATAGGATAAATGTCCACCGTTTCAACAGCCGTTGCAATGAATTTGCATCACTTCTTCAGTGTTTTGAATGTGAATAAAAAAATTTTGTGATATTTTCCCAAATAAATAATTTTTATATTGTTTTTATGTTTTTTAATGCATTCTGACGCTTGCTTGAAACGTTTTTTCTCGAATAATTTCCAAAATTATCAATTTTTCTATAATGGATTTAGCAGTTTTGTGGCAAATTTGAATAATTTGTACCAATTTATTTATTCGTACTCTTTTTTTAAACTATTTGAAAAAAAAAGAAAACAAAAAATTACACATTAAAATATGAAAAAAATGAAGTTAAAAAATTCCTGTGTAGTTAAAATAATTGAGGACATTTTTGGAAGAATTTTTAATGTTGTGCCTCTAGAACAACTCACAATTTTTTTGCTGGGGAAAGTGTGGAACTACTTTTAGTTGCTTTATTATAAATTAATTGTCGAGTTATTTTGATGTCTAATTTTTTATTCAATTTTATGAAATAAAACATTAATTGAACCTATAAGTTCAGTCTATAAATGTTTAGCTAGGGGGGCTATAGCCCCCCTAGGAAAATTGTCTAGCTACGCTAATGACTTTTATTCTCAATAAAATATGGCTACACGAAGTATCGTTTCTGACATGTTGAGATAGATTCTCTAGCGATCTGGCTCTTCCCACCATTTATTCCTTTGGGAAGATCCTCCTAATCATGAATGGAAACTTTGGTTCCCATTTATGTATATCACACACACACACAAAAGTAAGCAGAGTTTTATAATAATTCATTACAAGAATTTTCCAGAATTTTAGTTCATTTTTCATATCTTCAACGAAAATTAACTAATCGAGAGGAAATTTTACAAATTTTAAGTAGCAATCGTTTAGTTCATGGCCTACAAAATACGATGGAAATTTCCTTAAAAATTTTCTTAACTGGTAGTTAAAAATTCTTTCGTCATACTACTACTACTTGTGAAATGTAAAGTACTTTCTAAAAAATAGTTGCAATTTACTATAAGATTTTTTTGTATGAGAAAATATTATTTTACGAATATTGAACTTGAAAGCGGATAACAATTTCTTACTGGCACTTCCTGTAGTTAATAGTAGTTGGTACAACTTTTCACAATGAAATATTTTTAGTTCACATGTAATTAAATTTATAAACATTTTCGTCAAAAATGTGTAGATAACATTTCATGAAGTTTTTGCTAATTTTAAGTTAAACGTTTCATCGTTATAAACTGATGTGCCTTTACGAATATTAGCAGATGCGAATCCATCGGCAAAATGAAATTTGATTAATGTAAAGATGATGTTACTTGAATATTGTTTGAGAGTGCGAGTATGCATTGAGAACAATGTAATAATGAGAAATGGTAGCGAGTGCTGGGGATGTTGTCTATATCTGAGCGTGGGGTTGTTTGTATTTTTGTTCTTTCAGTGGTTTGTGTGTGTATGTGTTTGTTATTCGCGGATGTTTAACTTGTCTGGGCGATGTGTTGTTTTCAATGAAGGCACATGTGGTTTTTGTTGTTGTAGGAATATTTTGGCTTTGCATTGTTTTGTTTGGCATGCTTCAGTTGTATAGTTGGCGTTGGCGTGGGTTGTTGCATCATTCTGCAGGTATGTAACAATGGAATATAAAGGTATGAAATAGTTTGGTTTTTTGAGACATACACATAACCCATAAAGCCTGCGTTCATCATATTATTATTTATACAATGTACAAAAAACATACCATAAATGCGAAAAAGTAGAAAAATTTTTTCATATATATTTAATTTGAACTCTTAAATACGAAAGCAAACAAAAAACACAAAGAAATTCATTACTATATTGGAGATAACGGTATTTAATTAACATAACTACTAAAAAGGGAAACCAAAAAGTCTGCGTTCAGTCAAACAAAATTGTATAAAAATATTAAAAATATGTAAAAACTTCTAAAACTTCTATATAAACGGGATAGCCTCGTTGGTTTAGAACTTCACTTAGTCTGTTTGGCATAGAATTTACCAATTTTTCTGTTTACTCTCCTGTTATTTGGGCCCGCTCCATTTACATTGTCCTGCGTAACGTTTTCTTGGTGGAAATATTGCGTTCCCGTATCCTTTTCTCCAGTGGATCACACAGGCCTTTTATTAGGTTAAGATCAGGTGATTGTGAGGGTATTTTAAGCTTTTTTGGGACATTATATGGAAGTCAAAGTCTTACGACCTCAGCAGTATGCTTTGGATCGTTATCCTGCTGGAACCAAAACGTCTCTCCTAAGTCAGGTTTTTCGACACTTTGACTTAAATTGTGGAATAGTACGTTTAAATGACAGTATTTGTCCATCGTCAGTTCAAAAAATATCAATTGACCCCCTCCAGAAGCCGCCATTCACCCCCACTCCATAACACTGCGTCCGCCATGCTTCACCGTGCCAACACGTTTTATTTTTCAAGCGCAGTTCCTGCGTCCTTTCACACAATTTGACGTCCCTTTATTCCAAATATACAAAACATGCTTTCGTCTGAAAATACAACTTGTTTCTAGAATTTTGGGGGCTTGTTTATGTATTTTTGAGCAAATTCTATGCGTTTTTGTCTGTTAACAAACGATATGTATGGTTTTCAAGAAAAGTATTCCAGCTTTTTGCAATACTTTTCTTGCTGTTTCTGCAGAAATACTTTTTTTAAATGACACTTTAACATTTTCCACAATTTAGGAAGAGGTTATCCTGGGATTAGCCTTCACCATATTAAAAAATTTTATGCTCTTCCTGCACGCTCACAAAAAATCGCTTCTGTAACATATACTCCCAAACATATTTTGCTTCAAGCATATACATTTTTGGGTATTGCCCAAACATTTATATGTTTGATCTCTTCCAATATATAATATGTTTGAAAGCATATTGGTCTAAACAATATATGTTTGGTTAGTCTAAGTTCCAAACATTTTGTATTTTTGCATCCAAATTCAATAATGTTGTCTTCCAAAAAACTATATGTTCTTATGTGAACATATAATATGTTTGGAAGCATTTTGCACCCAAAAATATTATATGCTTAAAAAAAATTCTCCCAAACAATATTGTGCTCAAAATTTTATTTATTTATTTATATATTTACAATCATAATGAATTATGAAAATAAACAGGTAATATAGGTGCTAACAACATAGGTTTTCGACCTGAATGCTCAAAATTTTGTTTCTGCCCAATTGTATATTCCCCGACATCTTTCTCACGTCCACGAGATTTTTTAGTTCTTAGCACCTTTTTCTGTAATACAAACATTGTAGAAGAAATTATTAAATTTTATGATTTTTTTTTATTTTAATTTTACCTTTTGCCGGACGGGGATTCGAACAGCGGACCACACAGTTTGTAAGGATCAAAGAAGTAGCTGAACAATTGCCCAAGGAAAAATAAAATGTTAATTTTGTAATAACAAGCAACAACCACCAACTTAATTCAATATCGCTCCCTGTTAAATAGCGCTCCAAGCTACTAAACACATATATGTTTATAGGCTATTTCTAAATTAATATATGTTTGCATCCAAGCATATTATATTTACAAACATTTTATGTCCCAAACATAATATGTTCTAACATATTAACATATATGTCCCAAACATGTTATGCTAGTTTATGAACATTATATGCTTGCACTCAAAAATATTGTGTTTAAAAATTTGTGTTCCAAACATATAATGTTTATAGCCAAACATATGAAAAACAGTCTTTTTCATCCGTGTGTATTGATAACACTTTCGGGCAATCAGACCTGGGTTTTGATGTTCAAATGCCGGCTTCTTTACATTTGTTTATAACTCTTTGTACAGATAAACATGATCTAACTACAGTTTTATTAATAATTCGAAAATTTTTGTCTTTTTGGCATAATTTAATCATTGTTTTGCCTTCGTCAACGCTAATTTTTTACTCTAAAATTCCCTTTTGTAATTGTTCTACTTTTGTGAATTAAATGAGGAAACTATCTCGCTAATCGATCAAATATAATAACAAAAATAAAAAATAAAAGAAAACTGAAAACTGAAAAGAAAACTCAAAAATGTAGCGGTACACTTTGAATAAATATAGTGAACGCAGACTTTGTGGTAGCAGTTTGCAAACGTTCATTCGATTACATGGCGCTGTCATTAATATCAGAAGAAGAATCTTCATTTTGTTGCATATTTATGAAATAACGGATACAAATAATAAATTCACCATACAAATTTTTTGCTTTGTTATAACAATATTGTTTGTTTTTATACAAATAAATAACGAAATTGAAGTGAACGCAGACTTTGTGGGCTATGTGTATATTGGTTTTTGTTTACTGAACCCTAATCAATGAAAGTTATTAATATTTTATCGATGGAATGTACGATGGCGAAGTGGTGATCGGTAGCTTAGAAAAAAGTTATTAAGAACGTTCAATATTTAGGAAAAATGCTGAAATGGAAAGTGTATTGAAATTGTTTTGAAGATATGTATCTAATTTAATTTTTATTATTCAATGTAAAAAACAAGCAAGGAAAGTCTAAAGTCGGGCGGGCCGACTATATTATACCCTGCACCACTTTGTAGATCTAAATTTTCGATACCATATCACATCCGTCAAATGTGTTGGGTGCTATATATAAAGGTTTGTCCCAAATACATACATTTAAATATCACTCGATTTGGACAGAATTTGATAGACTTTACAAAATCTACACCCAGAAAAAAGTGTATTCGAAACTAAAGGAAGAAATGTTCATCAATTTAATTTAGCCATTTTATTTCCATTCAGTTAAATTTTTGTGTGAAATAATAAAATTTACTTGTTTCAGTAAAAACAAGTATATACGGCCGTAAGTTCGGCCAGGCCGAATCTTATGTACCATGCATTGTGTAGAAACTTCTACGAAAGACTGTCATTCACAATCGAATTACTTGGGTTGTGGTATCTTAAACCTTCTTAACATCGTTTTCTAAATTGTGAGTTAGTCCATACGTGGTATATATTAGACAAAAAGTTATGTATAGTTAAGTCTACAAATAATTACGAATCGATATGGACTTTTTGCACGGTACGTAGACAGCCCGAATTGAAATATGGGGGTCGCTTATATGGGGGCTATATACAATTATGAACTTGATATGGACCAATTTTTGTGTGATTGGTGATCGATTTATCTGAGGGCTATATATAACTATAGACCGATATGGACCTAGTTAGGCATGGTTGTTAACGGCCATATACTAGCACAATGTACCAAATTTCAACTCACTCGGATGAAATTTGCTCCTCCAAGAGGCTCCAAAACCAAATCTCGGGATCGGTTTATATAGGGGCTATATATGATTATGAACTGATATGGACCACTTTTGGCATGGTTATTAAATATCATATACTACCACCACGTACCAAATTTCAACCGAATTGGACGATTTTTGCTCTTCCAAGGGGCTCCGGAAGTCAAATCTGGGGATCGGTTTATATGGGGGCTATATATAATTATGGAATGATAGGAACCAATTCCTGCATGGTTGTTATATACCATATATTAACACCTCATACCAAATTTCAACTGAATCAGATGATTTTGGTCTTCCAAGAGGCTCCGGAGGCCAAATCGGGGGATCGGTTTATATGGGGACTATATATAATTATGGACCGATGTGGACCATTTTTTGCATGGTTGTTAGAGACCATATACCAACATCATGTACCAAATTTCAGCCGGATCGGATGAAATTTGCTTCTCTTTGAGGCTCCACAAGCCAAATCGGGGGATCGGTTTATATGGGGGCTATATATAATTATGGACAGATGTGGACCAATTTTTGCATGGTTGTTAAGACCATATACTAACACCATGTACCAAATTTCAGCCAGATCGGATGAAATTTGCTTCTCTTAGAGGCCTCGCAAGCCAAATTTGGGGGTCCGTTTATATGGGGGCTATACGTAAAAGTGGACCGATATGGCCCATCCGACCTACATTAATAACAACTACTTGTGCCAAATTTTAAGTCGATAGCTTTTTTCGTTCGGAAGTTAGCGTGATTTCAACAGACGGACGGACGGACGGACGGACATGCCCAGATCGACTCAGAATTTCACCACGACCCAGAATATATGTACTTTATGGGGTCTGAGAGCAATATTTCGATGTGTTACAAACGGAATGACAAAGTTAATATACCCCCATCCTACGGTGGAGGGTATAAAAACAAACAAAAAAATTTTTTGGGTTCGGTCGAAGCACGGATCGAACCCACGACCCTTGGCATGCAAGGCGGACGTAGCAACCACTGCTCCACGGTGCCCAACTAAATGTATGTTTCTGTTAAATAAAGTTTATTTAATCGGCTCGTGGACGCCGCAAGCTATGCTATATAAATATAACTTAGATGGATAATTGTCTACAGTAATCCCTCGATTTACGTCGTAATTGGTTCCGGAATTTAACGACGTTAATCGAAACGACGTTTTGTTTGTATTGTTCAAACAACTTATGTTTCACCTTAGGCATACACTGGTAGAAAAACTTTTAATGAAATTTTCTTTGTGTGTATATATTTTTAAGTCATTAACCCTTTCGACCCCGAATTTGTATACGTATCGCTAAATTTTTTTTTTACTTTTAATCATGCTGAAGTCATTTACGAATCGTCTAGCCAAAATTTGGGGTAGCCACACCCATTCGTGTAGGCGGTAGAGAATGTTGCCTGTGGGCAACTTTGGGCAATTGTGACTACAAAATAGTTTGTTTTGTAATGATAGACGTATTATGTTTTATTGGATTTCTTTTAAAGTTTTTTGTTATTTTACAGTAAATATATACTTAGATGCGCGCGTGAGTGGAATTTCACTCACGCTCAAACATATTCACGAAGAAATATTTGTACTCACGCACTCCAAGTGGTGTGAGCTCCTACCCAGCTCACGCCAATTCACGAAATGAAAAGTCATACTCGCGCACGCTCACACATGAAGAACGTTTATGCCTCACGCTTTCGCACAATTCACGACAATTTTCGAAATTCACGACAGATCTCGTGATTCACGAATATTTTCGGAACACGACAATTTTCGTGACTCAATAAAATTCTCGTAATTCACGAAATTTCTCGTAACTCACGCTATTGAAATCTTAAGCGTGATTAAATAAGTAAAGGTGATTAAAATCGGTGAGCTTGAATTTAATCGGGAACGTGAATTTGTTCGCGATTGTGACTTTTTGTGTCTCTCTTTTACCGTGAGTGTGAATTTTATCGTGAACATGAATTTTATCGTGAACGTGAATTTTATCTTGAGCGTGTGAGTTTGATTGTAAGCGTGAGATGGATCGTGAAAGTGAATTCTTATCGGGAGCATGATTTCGGAGAAATTTCACTCACTCACAATCACGAATACAATTTGAGTTTTACTCACGCTCACTCGCCACACATTTTTGTTTAGTTCCGTTCACGCATATTCACGAGATTTCGTTTCAATTTCATTCACGGCTTCGCGTGAATCACGCGTTACTCACGAAAATGTTTTTTTTTTTTAACCCATGTCAATTTAACTGGCGGTGTAAAAACCAAAGTATTATAAAGCGACAATATTCCTGCTAATCCACTAGTATGTTGCCAAGAAGGTAGATATCTATGGATTCTTCCCTTTTTACGATTCCTTCCAAATTCCCTCCTGCACTGCATATATGTTTTCTACATCATCGCCGCATTTCTCGTCACTGGGGCATCCATATCGAAGCTCAAAATTTGTTCAAAATCATTGGTTTTCAAACGTTTTTTCTCTAGGTCTTATGTCCACAAATATGTAATTTTACTACCACAATTGCCCAAAGTTGCCCACAGGCAACTTTTCAATTTTAAAAATTTCTCATCTGTTGTTTTTTTGCAATTCTAAGATTTGACTTTCAGAAATATTTTATTTGACATGTACTACAACATATTTAATAAAAACTTTCAACATTTTAGTTGTAATTTTTGAAAAAAGTCACATGTATAAAAACCTCTTTTTAAATTCGCAAATATTTTTTTCTTGAGGCACGTGCGTATTAATGAAAAAATGTTCGCTAATTGACAACCAAATTAGCTGATTTTTCATTCAACTTGAAGAAAACACTTGTAGCTTTCGACTCCGTTACAGTTTTATGAACAAAAATAAAAACAACGCTGACAGTGAGTCTCAAAACACAAAAAGTTGCCCACAGGCAACTTTAGGGTCGAAAGGGTTAATTGGTTACTTCCATTTTTTTTACACAGAAAAAAAAGTGTCTCGTAAATTTAAGAAGATTTTTACAATAATTTTTTACAAGAATTTTCCAGAATTTTAGTTCATTTTTCGTATCTTCAACGAAAATTAACTACTCGAAAGGAAATTTTACAAATTATAAGTAGCAATCGTTTAGTTCATGGCCTACAAAATACGATGGAAATTTCCTTAAAAAATTTCTTAACTGGTAGTTAAAAATTCGTTTCACATGCTATAAAACTACTTCTGAAATGTAAAGTATTTTCTAAATAACAAGAGCAATTTACTATACGATTTTTTTGTATGAGAAAATATTTTTATACGAAAAATGAACTTGAAAGTGGATAGCAATTTCTTACTGACAATTCCTATAGTTAATAATTGTTGGTAAAAAATTACCCAATGAAATATTTTTAGTTCACATGTAATTAAATTTATAGACATTTTCGTCAAAAATGGTAGATAACGTTTCATGAAAATTTTGCAAATTTTAAGATAAACGTTTCATCGTTCATAAACTAGTGTGTCTTTACGAATATTATTCTTTGAGTAAATTGTCAGCAGATGCGATTAACTAATGCATAGTACAGAGATCTTTATCGGCATAGTGGAATGTGATTAATGTAAAGATGATGGTACTTGAGTTTTGTTGTGTACACGTGAGCGTGGGGTTGTTTTTATTTTTGTTCATTTAGTGGTTTGTGTGTGTTTGTTATTCGCGGATGGTTTATTTGGCTAGATGAGGTGTTGTTTTCAATAAAGGCACATGTGTTTTTGTTGTTGTAGGAATGTTTTGGCTTTGCTTGGTTTTGTTTGGCATGCTT
Source organism: Haematobia irritans (assembly GCF_050003625.1). Lineage (NCBI taxonomy): Eukaryota > Metazoa > Arthropoda > Insecta > Diptera > Muscidae > Haematobia > Haematobia irritans. Next base: position 80,254,026 of record NC_134400.1, read on the forward strand.
CAGTTGTATATTTGGCGTTGGCGTGGGCTGTTGCATCTTTTAAGTAGGTATGCAACAAGGGAATATAAAGGCATGGAATATTTAGGATTTTTGAGACAATATTGGTGTTTGTTTATTAAACTTTTTAAATGAAAGTTATTAATATTTTATCGGTAGTTTCGAAGAAAGTTATTAAGAATATTTAGGAAAATATGTTGAAATTGAAGGTGTATTGAAATTTTTATTATTCTATGTAAAAAATTAATATTCAATTCCAGATGAATTTGGAAAATTTTTGTTATATCTCAGCGTATAGTTTATTCATAAATTGGTAAGTATTTTTTTAATATGACTTTCTTTTAAAAAGAATATTTTTTATGTACATTATTATTTGTTAATTATTTTTTTTTTTTGGAAATCAGTTTAATGTTTTTCTTTGTTGTAAAAACAATATTTAATTTCAGAGCAACTCCAGATGGATTCGAACAAATTTAAACAAATAGAGAATTGGTAAGTTTTCTTTTAAAAATTGGTTTTATTTCAACTAGTTTTTGCGGCCTTTTTAACATCAAAATTACAGGGTTTTAATACCTTATTTTAGTATTTCTTTAATCAAATTTTTTGGAAACCAATGTAATATTTTAATGTAAAAATACAAATAACCCCTTAAAAATTTGGACAAATTTTTAGTACTCCTTTGCCTGTAATTTAATAGTGAATTGGTAAGGATTCTTTAACTTTCTTTTAACCCTGGATAGTCATCCTTATTTTTTGTACATTAAAGTCATTCTTCGTCATTTTGACTACGGCTCATTTCAAGACGCTATAATTTTCATCGTGAGCGAAAAAGTGAACCAAACTTGAATTTATTTTCTTATTCAATTTGGTTTTAAGTAGTATAAAACAAATATTGATAAAACGGACGAATTAGTATAACTTAAATTTACCATTTCCCAATAGACTAAAATGCATTTTAAATCGAAAATGAAATTATGTGTCGTCATTTTGACGAATGATGACTGTCTAGTGTTATCAAGAATATTTTGTTTTTTATGCATATTATTATTTTTTCATTAGATTTTTTGGAAACCTATTTAATAATTACATTTAATATAAAAAATAAATATTTAATTTCAGAGTAATCCAAATAAATTTGGGCAACTTTTTATGTTTCCCTCAGCGTACAATTTAATAGAGAATTGGTAAGTTTTATATTAAAACTTTGGTTTTCTTTCAACTAGAATATTTTTTTTATTATATCCTTCACATCGATAACAACACAGTTTTATGAGTTTATTTAGAATACTTCATTATTTCTCTAATTGTTTTAGGTACAAATTTTCCAAAGAAAAGTTTAATTCCTTACACCATTTGATAAAATGCCCCCAAATATGGTAAGTTACAAGCTAAAATGAAGAATTAAAAATTATATTTTATTACATGGTGTTAATTTTTAACAATTTTCATTATTGTTCCCATTTTTTTTCCAGCAAGATATGTGAAAAAATTACCTACGATGAATAAAAAAAAGGATAAGTCAAAATGTCCAAACAACGGGTTCAAATGAACTACTCTCTGTTCCACGTGGTCTTAATTTTTATTCACAAAAAAACATTGTATTAAGAACTTTCATCATAAGTTTTTATAATTAAGTACTTTTGCTTAAAGAAAGTTTAATTTTAATATATGAAAATTTTCATAATAGTAAAACGGTTTGTTGTTCCTTTAATTATTTAATTTCTCTGTTCTGTGGAATGATTGATTTAAAAATAGTTTAGTCGTCGACATTTTAATGAGACTGTTAACCAATTTTTATTACCGGGTTTCCCAAAAAATAAGCAAGTAAACCAAAATAATACTGATTTTTTAACTTGGTAGGGGTATATAAATCTTATGGTGTTGTAAAAATGAACTAAACTACAATGTTATAGATGAACTAAAATTTAAGAGAATTATGAACTAGACAAGTTGAAAAAAATCTTAAGGGCTAAATCATGGTCAATATTACTACAGTTTAGTTCATTTTGCAATGGAAAAGGGTTCACTGTTTTTTCAGTGTAAACACATACATATATGCTTATAGACAATTTCTGAATAAATATATGTTTGTATCCACACATATTATATTAAAAAAAATGTTAAGTCCCAAACGTAATATGTTGTAACATATTAACATATATGTCGCAAACATGTTATGCTAGTATTATCTTTATATGCTTACACTTAAAAATAATGTGCTAAAATTTGAGTTCCAACATATAATTTTTACACCGAAACATATGAAAAACAGTATGTTTCGTCCGTGTGCTTGTGAACCACGACTGCTTTTTACATTGGGACTCACGCGTAAATCCACGATTCATCACTTGTAACGATGCCATAGGCGTGTTTCGAAGCACACCGATCGGATTTTTGGAAAGAAGTAAACTTATTAAATTGATGCTTTAAATCATTATATTCAAGTTATGTTAAATTTTGGAGAGTCGTATCTTTATTCTTATTTTGCACTACCAGTTGCGATTTCCTCCTGTGAAACATTAACTTAGTACCGACCTAGAAATTTACAAATCATTGTGGCTGAGTAGTCCTTTCACCCGATATTACTAGTGATTCACAATACCAAGAAGTCAAGGCGGCTTGTTTTACCCACCAGACTTAAATCTGTTCACCGATATCATTTCCCTAAATGAATATCCTCAATATTTTAGTTTCAAGCCTGTTCAAGTTTAGAGACACCATCAAACTTCTCCCAAATGGTGACAGACTACAGGAAATTTATCCTAAATATGTATGTAGTTGTCTATTTTAAATCACTGCGGTTGGGTCAAGTTATTGATATTGATTGAAAATCTAATCACATTTCCTGAATGCCAAACTTACTGGAACAAAGTGCTGATTGGTTGAACTTATGGTCGCAATTGATGGACGAGCCTTATTCATTTGGTAAACCTGCTTGCCAAATCCATTGTACATTTGGTCCATAATGCCATTCGAATATTTTCGAACGGCTACGACGTTGCTCATTGTAGGCTTCACATTCAGGAACACAGCATCCTTCTTCTTTTTTCGATTGTAATGGCTAACCATTTTTCACAATGAACTTGATTCGATTGACTATTCCGTAATTTATAACTACTCCGACGAGATGGCGACTGTAAACTGTAGGTTGCTCTAAAAACTACCTCAGCAGGTTGACTACTTGCTGGACAAAATATAGGCGTATATTCCTTTCCAGTGAAAATTTCAAACAAATATTAAATATGGATGATATTTACTTCAAGTTTGTCAATGTCCACGTAAACGATTCATTATTCAACTCTTCGAAAGGGTGGTTGTGGCAAACTCAGTAGCTCTAGTGAAAGCGTAAAATTTGACCTACACAGTGGTCACTCCATGCAGTTTCCTTTTCTTTTAAACTTGAGTGTAGGTTCTCTGTTTCCTTGAGTGACCTGAATGTTGTAGGCTGTTTCTAGGTATGTTGACCTTAGCATTAGTCGTTCGATTACACTTAAAAAACTGTATCCAACTTGCTATTGACTTCGAGGCAAATATATCGGGCTTGGGGTGCAGACAATTTCAAAAACATTGTCGCTTTAAGTCTCAGGCCTGCGTAGAAAATATGACCTTTTTTATTTCAATTTTGTATTATTCACAACACGCCATTGTTATTCCATTTGTATCGAGAAATTAGTCTCAGGCCCCTACAAGAGTATGTATTTGATCGCAGTGAAATTCTGATGTCGATATCGCCAAGTCCGTCTATCGAAATCATGCTAAATTCCGAACGAAACAAAACGTCAGCTTCTAACTGCATCACCAGCTGTTTAGAGCGGATGGTTTTGCAAATTGATCATATCGAACCAAATTTATAGTTGAGCTCATATAAACCGATCCCAAGATTTGACATCTCCTGGGAACTAATTGTCAACCTGATTTGATTGAAATTTTGCATAAATTATCAATATACGTTCATATTAGTCCATATCATAACAATATAATACACTGGAAGATAAGTTTTCTTTGTTTTAGAAAAACAAAGTTTTCTTTTGTGTTTGAAAAAAACAGAAACAACCATTGATATGCTCAGAGTTGCCGTTGTGCGACCTTAATCGCATTTTGCAACCTTTCTGACGTCATGCAACTTTTTGTGCGAAGTGCTTCATTTGAAGCAATTTTTATATAGAAGCACTCATTAATAAGAGAGAAATAAATCACGTATAAATAGTATCACAATAGTTACCTACGATACCTACCCTACACGGTGTTCTGGTTTGTTCAGTCGTTGTTTTATTGCATACCATTTCAACCTCTAGATCCAATCCGATCTAGTACCAAATAATTTTTGATAATTATCACAAATTTTTACTGGAGGTCGTTTGTTTACTCCGAAAAGCCAGTAAAAGAGAGCCAGAGAGAGTTCAAATGTGACATTTGAGAAATAGAGAAAAGTTGCAAGCATTTGCCAGTTTTTTTGCCAGTAAAAACTTGCAAGAGTTTGTCATAACAAATCATACGTGCAATAATTTCACAGATTAATTGATTTAACATAAACGCTTTAAATTGGCTGATGGTAAATTGGTACTGGGTGGCACGCAAAAATTTTTACTCTCTTGCAAGTGTACGTTTTACTGGATTTTATGTTACAATGAGTTGGTAAAATATCTTTTTATGTTAAAGGGTCTGTTCCTTTATTATTTTTTGTGTTGTTTTAGAGAACTTTTTTGTAATAAAAGACTTCACATATGTAAGCGACTTTTTTTATCATTACGCTACTTTTTTTTTTAATTTGGTACATGGTGTTAGTATATGCAAGGCCGTATTCAGGGGGGGATGAGGGGGATCAATTTTCTATAGAAATAAAATTTTGCAAAATTTTTTCTATAGAAATAAAATTTTGCAAAAATTTCCTATAGAAATAAAATTTTTACAAAATTTTCAATTGAAATAAAATTTTGACAAAATTTTCTATAAAAATAAAATTTTGCAAAAATTCTATATAGAAATAAAATTTTGACAACATTTTCTACCGAAATAAAAAATCGATAATATAGAATCGCATTCTTTTTTCGACTAAAACATTCTTGAAGTTCAATAAAATCCTGTTTTTGACTATGTCTTTTACAAAATCGAGATTTTCTTCCCACATGAACATGTCTGTTTTGCCATATTTGTAAAAGACTTTAGCAAATAAGGTTGATAAAGACTTTCTCAAAATATTAAAATATTTTGTCAAAGCCATTGTACCATAAATCTGATATCGACTCAAAAATGTCTACACAAAAGGTAATAAATCCTTCGCGGGGGTACTACGGTACTGACCGGGGTGAAAAAGTATTGAAAAAAGTACTATAGTACTGCATTTTCCATCCCTGCTCATCCGAACGTTCATTTTCAACAATGAAGAGATTAAAGACGTATCTTAGAAATTCGACTAGCGAGAGTAGACTCAATGGATTGACATTAATTTCGGTTCATCGCCGAATAAATGTGCCGACTAAAGAAGTCATTGATTTATTTGCTGCCCAAAAAGCCCGTCGGCTCAATTTAATATTATAAAACAAGTAAGGAAAGTCTAAAGTCGGGTGGAGCCGACTATATTATACCCTGCACCACTTGGTAGATCTAAATTGTCGATACCATATCACATCCGTCAAATATGTTGGGGGCTATATATAAAGGTTTGTACCAAATACATACATTTAAATATCACTCGATCTGGACAGAATTTGATAGACTTCTGCAAAATCTATAGACTCAAAATTATATATATATATATATATATATATATATATATATATATATATATATATATATATATATATATATATATATATATATATATATATATATATATATATATATATATATATATATATATATATATATATATATATATATATATATATATATATATATATATATATATATATATATATATATATATATATATATATATATAAAGGGTGATTCTTTTGAGGTTAGGATTTTCATGCATTAGTATTTGACAGATCACGTGGGATTTCAGACATGGTGTCAAAGAGAAAGATGCTCAGTATGCTTTGACATTTCATCATGAATAGACTTACTAACGAGCCACAACGTCGAATTTTCAGTGAATGGGCCCTAGAAAAGTTGGCAGAAAATCCGCTTTTTTATCGACAAATTTTGTTCAGCGATGAGGCTCATTTCTGGTTGAATGGCTACGTAAATAAGCAAAATTGCCGCATTTGGAGTGAAGAGCAACCAGAAGCCGTTCAAGAACTGCCCATGCATCCCGAAAAATGCACTGTTTGGTGTGGTTTGTACGCTGGTGGAATCATTGGACCGTATTTTTTCAAAGATGCTGTTGGACGCAACGTTACGGTGAATGGCGATCGCTATCGTTCGATGCTAACAAACTTTTTGTTGCCAAAAATGGAAGAACTGAACTTGGTTGACATGTGGTTTCAACAAGATGGCGCTACATGCCACACAGCTCGCGATTCTATGGCCATTTTGAGGGAAAACTTCGGAGAACAATTCATCTCAAGAAATGGACCGGTAAGTTGGCCACCAAGATCATGCGATTTGACGCCTTTAGACTATTTTTTGTGGGGCTACGTCAAGTCTAAAGTCTACAGAAATAAGCCAGCAACTATTCCAGCTTTGGAAGACAACATTTCCGAAGAAATTCGGGTTATTCCGGCCGAAATGCTCGAAAAAGTTGCCCAAAATTGGACTTTCCGAATGGACCACCTAAGACGCAGCCGCGGTCAACATTTAAATGAAATTATCTTCAAAAAGTAAATGTCATGGACCAATCTAACGTTTCAAATAAAGAACCGATGAGATTTTGCAAACTTTATGCGTTTTTTTAAAAAAAAAAAGTTATCAAGCTCTTAACAAATCACCCTTTATATATATATGTCAATCGCATTGTCTGAGGACATTTTTTTCATGTATCGCATCATATGGGGACATTTGCATTGTTCAGGGACAGTCCCCAAACTATCTACATACCCACCGCATTGTTTCGGGACAGTGATAGTTCAGGGTCATTTTTGAAAAATCTGTAATTCTATTACCCTTTTACAATTCCGATATGTATTTGTGGTTGTATGGACTTTTTTCCAAAATATCATTTGAATTCAATACAATAATTCAATTTTAATAATCCTTTCCGCATGCGAGCGTTGCCACTTTTCCTCAAATTCTAACGCCGTTGTTTATACAGTACATGTTTATTATACAGTACCAACATATTATACAGTACCCAAACATTATACTGTATCGAAACTACCGTAAACATCGCAATATAATGTCATAAAAAAGGAGTGTTACAAGATTCCGTTTTTGTAAAATATCAAACTAAAAATTTAATCAATTTCATTAATATTTACCATTTTATGAAACTAAATAGATACAAAGTCAAATGTGCAATTGCATCCTGTAATATATTATTATTCCATGCACTCTACAGCCGCATGAAAAATAGTCATTATTTTTTAATTTATTTAGGTCAATTTTTTATACACAATTGGCCAAAGGATTTCGATCGGATTAAGAAGATCAGGTGATTGAAGAAGCCACTACATACCATTAGTATTGTAATGCACAAACCACGTTGTACAAGCTTCTGATGTGAGTTTTGGGTCGTTATCCTCTCCAAAACTCCAACGTGACGACATTTCCCAACCTACGAGGATGGTTTTGAACATCTATTCATTAATTCGATTTAGTGGACCCATTAGCCGAAAATAATCACCAGACCGCGATGTGGGCTGTTTTCCTCAATTTTGTCGTGCCAAAGTAAGCAAATTTTTCGAAAAATGGCCACATTTTTTAAAAAATTTAAAGCAAAACACGCATATTGGGAATAAATGGTGTATTTGAAAGAGAAATTGTTAAGTAAAAATTTTGTACAAAAAGCTTAGTTTACGAGATATCGATCGTTGAGGATTCAAATATTTTACCTTTTTTTCGAAAAATGAATGCATTTTTCATAAAAGTTAAGATACAACGTGCATATCGTGTATATAAAGTGTATTCTAAAGAGAAAATGTTAAATAAAAAGTATGCCCAAAATGTTTTGTTTTCGAGATATCGATCGTTGAAAATTCGAATATTTTACCACTTTCGAAAAATGGTTGCATTTTTTAAAAAAATTTGAGACAAAACATGCATATTGGGTATAACTGGTGCATTCTAAAGAGAAAATATTAAGCAAAAATTTTGATAAAAATGCTTAATTCTCGAGATATCGACTGTTGAAAGTTCAAATATTTTACCACTTTTTCGAAAAATGGTTGCATTTTTTACAAAATTTAAGACGAAACATGCATATTGGGAATAACTGGTGCATTCTAAAGAGAAAATATTAAGCAAAAATTTTGATAAAAATGCTTAATTCTGTTGAAAATTCAAATATTTTACTACTTTTTCGAAAAATGGTTGCATTTTTTTACAAAATTTAAGACGACACATGCATACTGGGAATAACTGGTGCATTCTAAAGAGAAAATATTAAGTAAAAATTTTGCTAAAAATGCTTAGTTTTCGAGATATCAATCGTTGAAAATTTAAATATTTTAGCACTTTCGAAGAATGGTTGCATTTTTTACAAAACTTGAGACAAAACATGCATATTGGGTATAAATGGTGCATTCTTAAGAGAAAATATTAAGTAAAAATTTTGCCAAAAATGTTTAGTTTTCGAGATATCGATTGTTGAAAATTCAACTATTTTTCCACTTTTTCGAAAAATGGTTGCATTTTTTACAAAATTTAAGACGACACATGCATACTGGGAATAACTGGTGCATTCTAGAGAGAAAATATTACGTAAAAATTTTGCTAAAAATGCTTAGTTTTCGAGATATCAATCGTTGAAAATTTAAATATTTTAGCACTTAAGAAAAATGGCTGCATTTTTTCAAAAACTTGAGACAAAAAATGCATATTGAGTATATATGGTGCATTCTAAAGATAAAATATTAAGTAAAAATTTTGTTAAAAATGCTTAGTTTTCGAGATATCGATCACTGAAAATTTAAATATTTTAGAACTTTCGAAGAATGGTTGCACTTTTTTACAAAACTTGAGACAAAACATGCATATTGGATATAAATGGTGCATTCTAAAGAGAAAATATTAAGTAAAAATTTTTCCAAAAATGTTTAGTTTTCGAGATATCGATTGTTGAAAATTCAACTATTTTTCCACTTTTTCGAAAAATGGTTGCATTTTTTACAAAATTTAAGACGAAACATGCATACTTGGAATAACTAGTGCATTCTAAAGAGAAAATATCAAGTAAAAATTTTGCTAAAATTGTTTAGCTTTCGAGATATCGATCGTTGAAAATTTAAATATTTTAGCTCTTAAGAAAAATGGCTGCATTTTTTCCCAAACTTGAAACAAAACTTGAGACAAAACATGCATATTGGGTATATATGGTGCATTCTAAAGAGAAAATATTAAGTTAAAATGTTGCTAAAAATGCTTAGTTTTCGAGATATCGATCGTTGAAAATTCAAATATTTTACCACTTTTTCGAAAAATGGTTGCATTTTTTAAAAAAATTTGAGACAAAACATGCATATTGGGTATAACTGGTGCATTCTAAAGAGAAAATATTAAGTAAAAATTTTGCTAAAAATGCTTAGTTTTTGAGATATCGATCGTTTAAATTTCAAATATTTTACCACTTTTTCGAAAAATGGTTGTATTTTTTACAAAATTTAAGACGAAACATGCATATTGGGAATAACTGGTGCATTCTAAAGAGAAAATATTAAGTAAAAATTTTGGTAAAAGTGCTTTATTCTCGAGATATCGATTGTTGAAAATTCACATATTTTACCACTTTTTCGAAAAATGGTTGCATTTTTTCCAAAATTTAAGACGACACATACATATTGAGAATAACTGATGTATTCTAAAGAGAAAATATAAGAAAAAATTTTGGTAAAAATGTTTAGTTTTCGAGATATCGATCGTTGAAAGTTTAAATATTTTAGCACTTAAGAAAAATGGCAGCATTTTTTTCAAAACTTAAAACAAAACTTGAGACAAAACATGCATATTGAGTATATATGGTGCATTCTAAAGAGAAAAAATTAAGTAAAAATATTGCTAAAAATGCTTAGTTTTCGAGATATCTATCGTTGAAAATTCAAATATTTTACCACTTTCGAAGAATGGCTGCATTTTTTACAAAATTTGAGACAAAACATGCATATTGGGTATATATGGTGTTTTTTACAGTGAAAATGTTAAGTAAAAATTTTGCTAAAAATGCTTAGTTTTCGAAATATCGATCGTTGAAAATTCAAATCTTTAACCACTTTTTCGAAAAATGGTTGCATTTTTTACAAAATTTACGGCAAAACACGCATATTGGGAATAACTGATGCATTCTAAAAAGAAAATATTAAGTAAAAATTTTGCTAAAAATGCTTAGTTTTCGAGATATCGATCGTTGAAAATTCAAATCTTTAACCACTTTTTCGAAAAATGGTTGCATTTTTTAAAAAAATTTACGGCAAAACATGCATATTGGCAATAACTGATGCATTCTAAAAAGAAAATATTAAGTAAAAATTTTGCTAAAAATGCTTAGTTTTCGAGATATCAATCGCTGAAAATTTAAATATTTTAGCACTTTCGAAGAATGGTTGCACTTTTTTACAAAACTTGAGACAAAACATGCATATTGGGTATAAATGGTGTTTTTGAAAGTGAAAATGTTAGGTAAAAATTTTGCTAAAAATACTAGGTTTTCGAAATATCGGTCGTTGCAAATTCAAATATTTTACCTTTTTTTCGAAAAATTTTTGCATTTGTTACAAAATTTAAGACGAAATATGCATATAGTGAATAACTGTTTCATTTTAAGCAGATGATATTAAGTAAAAATTTTGCTAGAAATGCTTAGTTTTCGAGATAGCGATCGTTGAAAATTTTAATATTTTAGCACTTTCGAAAAATGGTTGCATTTTTAAAAAAAAATTATACTAAACATGCATATTAGGAATAAATGGTGCATTTTAAAGAGAAAATGTTAAGTACGCATTTTGCCCAAAATGCTTAGTTTACGAGATATCGATCGTTGAAAATTCAAATATTTTAATACTTTTTCGAAAAATGGTTGCATTTTTTTCAAAATTTAAGACGAAACATGCATATTAGGAATATCTGATGTATTCTCAAGAGAAAATATTAAGTAAAATTCAAATATTTTACCACTTTTTCGAAAAATGGTTGCATTTTTTACAAAATTTAAGACGAAACATGCGTTTTGGGAACAACTGTTGCATACGAAAAATATATTAACTAAAAATTTTGCTAAAAATGCTTGGTTTTCGAGATATCGATCGTTGAAAATTCAAATATTTTACCGTTGTTTCGAAAAATGGCTATATTTTTTACAAAATTTTAAACCAAACATGCTTATTAGGAATAAATGGTGTATTTGAAAGAGAAAATGTTAAGTACGCATTGTGCTCAAAATGCTTAGTTTTCGAGATATCGATCGTTGAAAATTCAAATATTTTACCACTTTTTCGAAAAATGGTTGCTTTTGTTACAAAATTTAGGATAATACATGCATATTAAGAATAAATGGTGTATTCTAAACAGAAAATATTAAGTACAAATTTTGCTAAAACTGCTTAGTTTTCGAGATATCGATCGTTGAAAATTCAAATATTTTAACACTTTCGAAGAATGGCTGCATTTTTTTACAAAACTTGAGTCAGAACATGCATATTGGGTATATATGGTGTTTTCTAAAGTGAAAATGTTAAGTACAAAGCAGTCTGCTAATGTTTCTGGAACAATCTAGTTGGTTCAACAGAAGAAAATAATCGAGAAGGTTCAGAGGTTAAAACTAGAAGTGCTCATATGTAATAGGTAATTTTAGTTAATGTGGTATCGCAATGGCAGTGATGCCAATTTGGTGATTTTAGCACCAAATTTAGTGCTTGTTGATTTCCAAAAGCACCAAATAGGCTACTTAGTGCTTTTTCAAAAAAGCACCAACTTGGTGCTTTCTGGCGTTTTCGTTTAGTGCTTTTGGTGCCTTTTTCAATTTAAAGAGTATTGAGTTTAATTTACGACATCTTTTCATACAAAATTCTGATTAGACCGTCAAAAACTTAAGAAACTCAACTATATTGCCATGGAGTTTGATTGTTATGAAGGTGGTATTGATCGTTTTTTAACCAATGTTGATATTTATGGTATTCGTTTTAATGTCCGTATTCATAATAATTTACTGACACTTTATTGAAGGAATTTGTATGCACCCAGAAAAAAGTGACCCCTTCTTTAAGTTAAAATGAACTCATTGTGAAGAAAGTTGAACTTCGTATAGCGCCAAAGACATTTTTATTTGTTTGAACGATGTGATTTTCGTAGAAATTAGGAATAATGCATTCCATATATTAGTTAACATTTTCCTATATTTATATACCACTATACTACAGAATGAAATAATTTAACTAATTTGAATTCATATATGGAATGATTTTATTGAAATTTTTTCATTCATTTCGACAAATCTTACACATTTGTGGTAAAACTTTTACTTCATAATTAGAACTGCTTACCTTCGTTTTTAAATACAATTTTATTTATTTCTATAAGCAATTTTGTCTTCAATAAAAGACATGTTTTATTAATATATTGAATATATTTATTACGAATCAACAGCATCGAATCTCTTTGAAATATTAATTTATTATTCCACTATTTCCAATTTCCGTGTGATATTATCAACTGTAAAACGCACTTTTTCTTCTTCTTGTACTTTTCACTTTTAATAAGTTGCTGCCTAACGATTTTGTCCTCCTTTTACAATTTCAATACCTACAAATATAAAAAATCATAAAACATTTTTGTTGCAAAAGGTTAGCGTCACTGAATATTACCTGATAATTGAAGATTCCAAAATGAAGACAAATGAAAGGGTTGTTATTCTGCTGGTGTTTTCTTTCTTTATACACTATCACGAACATTGATAGATTTATAAAAACGAAAATTTTTCTCACTAATTTAAAATAAAAAATATTGTATATATTTTAATTGCTATTTATTATATTATTTTACCATATTATTTTTTAACAATCTCTCCGCATACCAAAACAACGCGATTCCAACTAAAAAAACAACCGACGCGCAAATATATCGATTACACCCACGCGCAAACACATCGATTACGATGACAGGTATCGATTACAGGTAGACAATAGAAATGTAGGAAAATTTCCTATATTCTAACAAGTGTGTTCCCTTAAGTTTTGAAAGGATTGCATACTTCTTAGTACGAATGAACTAAAATATTTTTCTATGCCAAGTGTTGTTCGTATGTATGAAAAACTTTCTATTATAAAGGAAGTCGCAATTATCATTTTATAAGAAATTTTACTAATTTTGAGGAAACTTGGTTTTAGTTCGGTTTTTGTTTATTTTTACGAATGCTTTATTATCGGTGAATAAAATTTTCTTTTTCAGTGGTAAATTCTTATACCCAGCGAAGAAAATAGTATGAGTAAAATTCCATGCCTTATTCTAGTTAATGAACTAATCCTAACTGCTTACAGTTTAGGATTTTTTTACTGAAACGAGTAAATTTTATTATTTTTCACAAAAATTTACCTTAATGGAAATAAAATGGATAAACTATATTGATGAAAATTTTTTCCTTTAGTTTCGAAGGCACTTTTTTCTGGGTGTGGTAATAATAGTTTTAAAGTTTACGTTAACTTTTATGAATATGGGGGTAAAAGTTTAGCACCAAGTGCAGAATTTCTGAACTTAATAAAGATGTCATTAACATGTTAGTATTAAATCCACAAAAGCACTCATAATTGAAATAAGAAATAGACTCCCTGCAAATATTAATATAATGTCGAAACATTTATTTTCTCCTCTGAAAACATATTTGAAATTTGAAGTCATTACTGATAAAAATTAATGAGTGTAAAATAAGCATTAAAAATTATAAAGATGTACACTTGGATAGAGGTTCATAATTTCATAAGAGTAAAAATGCTTAAAATTAAATCAATTCCCAAAAGTTCTACAATATATCTTTAGATTTTTTTTGTAGTAGTAGTAGTACGTGGAATTTTTGCTGGTTGGCGTAGCGGGAACTGGTATGTTAGAATTTATAATGTTTGGTGCTTTTTGCCCATCGGGAGTTGGCATCACTGCACAATGGACTGAATAGTCTAATTGAGCCTGAAACTTAATCGGGCTGCCACTTTAACCTAACCTAACGTACAGGAAAATTTTAAAAACTGTCTTCGATAACAGCCTAAGAAATGTATACGTATACATAAAAGTAGTTTTTATAAAAAGCATTTGAAATTGTTATACACCCAGAAAAAAATGACCCCTTCTTTAAGTTAAAATGAACTAATTGTGAAGAAAGTTGAACTTCGCATAGCGCCAAAGACATTTTTATTTTTTTGAACGATGCGATTTTCGTTGAAATTAGGTAGAATGCATTCCATATATTAGTTAACATTTTCCTATATTTATGTACCCTTATACTACAGAATGAAAAAAATTAACTGAATTGAAAAAAAAAATCTGATTCAATCACGAAATTAATTGATTAATTTTTAATTGAAATGTCTTCAATCACAGAAATGATAGTATCAATTAAAAAATTAATTGAAGGTCAATTAAAAAGTTAATTGATCCAATTAAAAAATTAATTGATACTATTATTTTTGTGATTGATTTTTGTTTCAATTAAAAAATTTGTTGAATCAATTAAATTTTTAATTGAATATTTTTAAAACTCAATTATAATTTTAATTGGAAAATTTTTCGTGAAATTTTTTTGTGTGTAGGGACAAATCTTACATATTTGTGGTAAACCTTTTTACTTCAAACTTAGAACTGCTTACCTTCGTTTTTAAATACAATTTTATTTATTTATATAGGCAATTTTTTCTTAAATATTAATAATAATAAATATTATTAAATATATTTATTAAGAATCAACAGCATCGACTGGCCTTGAAATATTAGTTTATTATTCCACTATTTCCAATTTCCATGTAATGTCATCAACTGTAAAACGCACTTTTCCTTCTTCTTGTACCTTTCACTTTTAATAAGTTGCTGCGTAAAGAGTTTGTTCTCCTTTTACAATTTCAATACAAATATAAAAAATCATAAACCAATTTTTTCACAAAAGGTTAGCGTCACTGAATGTTACCTGTTAATGGAAGATTCCAAAATGAAGACGAATGAAGGGGTTGTTATTCTGTTTTCTTTCTTTATACACCATCACGAACATAATTTTTTCTCACTAATTTAAAATAACAAATATTTTATATATTTTATTTGTTATTTATTATATTATTTTTTAACAATCCCTCCGTATACCATAACAACGCGATTCCAACTAAAAAAACAACCCACGCGCAAACATACCGATTACATCGATTACAGGTAGATAAAAGAAATATAGGAAAATTTCCTATATTCTAACAAGTGTGTCTCCTTAAGTTTTAAAAGGATTGAATACTTCTTAGTACGAATGAACCCAAATATTTTTCTATGCCAAGTGTTATTCGTATGTATGATAAGCTTTCTACAATAAAGGAAGTCAGAATTATCATTTTATAAGAAATTTTACTAAATTTGAGGAAACTTGGTTTTAGTTCGGTTTTTGTTTATTTTTACGAATGCTTTGTTATCAGTGAATAAAATTTTCTTGTTCAGTAGTAAATTCTTATACCCAGCGAAGAAAACAGTATTTGTAAAATTCCATGCCTTATTCTAGTTAATAAACTATTCCTAACTGCTTTCAGTTTAGGATTTTTTTTTACTGAAGCAAGAAAGTTTTATTATTTTAAACAAAAATTTAACTTAGTGGACATAAATTGGCTAAACTAAATTGATGAACATTTTTTCCTTTAGTTCCGAAGGCACTTTTTTCTTGGTGTAAAAATATGTTCTTTCGATGTATTTTTTAGAAATATAAACTTCCTTTTTTAAGTATACATATGTAGCTAGAATAAATTAGAGAGAAAAAAATTAACTTACAAAAAAAACTTGAGAAATCTCTTTTTCACTTGACCCGCATTAAAAAACTTGACAATCAAGCCAAATAAAGCCCGTCTGACAAACCTAGTTGCGCTGCATGTACTGCGCTAGGGATCTATAAATCGAAAATCGATTATTCGAATTTTGGTATGAAAATGTAAAAAAATCGAAATCGATTATTAACCTAAAAATAATCGCAAAATCGATTTTAGATTTTCATCTAATTTTTAATTTTGACTATTAAAACTCGATTTTAGTGTTTTCTGTTTTCATATTCATTGGTTTGAATTTAATTGAAAAAAACCGAGATATTTCTTCATTTTTATTTATAGAATTCTATTACCAATAAGAATAAAAATATTGATTTGATTAAGTTAAATATCAAATTGGTTTAAATGAATCCTTTGTGTTTTCAATTTCCTTGAATTTATTTTGTGAAATAACGATAAATGATTCGTACATGTTAAAAATTTTATACTTAACATTTTAAAAATATATTAAACAAATTTAAAAAAAATAACTTGTTTGACTAGAACACTAAATTTTGCATTTCTCTCCAACTCGCAAAAACAAAATAGATTTCATAAAATCGAATATTTTGTATAATCATTATTTCTATGAAATTCGATTACGAAAAATCGAATATTCGAATTTTGAATGGTAAAAATAATCGAAAATCGATTTTTGATTAAAAGTCAATAATCGAAAAGTCGAAAAATCGATTATTGATTTGTACTAAGGATCCCTATACTGCGCAACACATTCATAATTGCAACGTCCGTCAACACTGCAAGCGTCAAATGTTGTAAACTGCAACAATCAACCGAGTAAGTATTAAATTTTTCAATTATTTATATATTATTTTAACTACTTTGCACATTTTTTAAGGTAGAGAGTTTTTGTTACAGTTTTTTGAATTGCTTCGAAAATTTTAAAGTTTTATCACCAAAAAAATTCGTTCGTTACAAAATTTTTATTTTTTCAATAAAAAAATTATTTTTAAACTTAAAACTTAGTCCATTTCGTTTATATCAAACACTATTCTTTTCTGAATTTAATGGTGTTTTCTTTTCTGAAAAAAGTGCTTTGCCGTCATTTTGTCTGTACAGAATGCGCATTTTTAAAATGTTACCAGCAACCTAAAAGAATGCTATCATTTCAGCGGGCAGAAAAGAATTCAAAGAAGGAAACAGGGCAAGCGCAGCACTCTCGTTTGTTGGCAGTGCTGAAAATGCCCGTAATTTGCCTCTATGCGTGGCACTAATTTCACAACAGAATTCGAAGCCTTTTCACACTTTTGCCTGTTTTTTTAGAAAAGAACCTAAAAAGTACATTTTCCGGCCAAAATGCAAAAAAAGTGCGCATTTTTCATAAGAAAAGAAAACGCCATAAGTCTTTAATAAGACACATTTTACAGTTATAGAAAACAGTATAGAAAAACTTTAATATGTTGTTGAACATCTTCTCGGAATCTTCCGAACATATATGGAATATATGTAAAAACAAAAACAAACTTTTTGATATTCGGTCGAAGCAGGGATCGAACCCACGACCCTCATGCAAGGCGGACGTACTAACCATTGCTCCATGGTGCCCAACTAAATGTATATTTCTGTTTAATAAAGTTTGTTTAATCGGCTCGTGAGCGCCGAAAACGATGCTATATAAATATAACTGTTTGACTGTTGATGATAATAACAGCTACGTAGCCCAGTGGACAGTGTGTTAACTTACAAATTGTGTGGTCCGTGGTTCGATTCTGAGTCCAGGCGAAAGGTAGGGTTGCCAGATGATGGTTGCCGAAATCCGGGACATTGCGCCGTACATTCCGGGATTTGTCGGGACAAGCAAAAACAGTCATATTTTCCGAAAATAGTTGCCAATATTTTATCACTTGGTAAATTTGCACAAACGCCATGGCGTAGTCCTTATTGTCTGCAGACTTTTAAATTCCTAAATATGTTGGATCCTCTGAAATTTTCTCCCAATGATGATTTTGGGATGATTGTATACCAAACGTAAATATTTTTTGGAATTTTTTTTTTTTTTTTTAAGACAGAAACCTAAACTCATATTTACTGGCATATTACTTTCGGTTTTGGCAAACAAACTTAAGCTCTGAGGTGACAATCGTTGCTTCTTTTGTAGTGCCTTTCGATACTAGGAATTTGGATATCACCATGGACATGGTTTTGTGTATATTTCACATCAAAGTTGGGGATTGTTACAGTGTGACTAAAGAGTCTATGGTAGTGATAGGGATACAATTGAACTTTGAAACGTTGGCACATAATTTGTAAAAATGCATTTCGCAGAAAAACGTGAATTTGAAATAATATTTTAATAATATATAATATTTTTTTACATTTACTGCTTAAGTGACAGCTGGTGATTCGAAAGACAGTAATTTGATTTATTTCTCATAGTGATGAGATTGAATGAAGTGGTACAAAATCTGACAGACAAAAAGTATGAAAATCCAAAACCAACAATTATATACGGCTGTAAGTTCGGCCAGGCCGAATCTTATGTACCCTCCACCATGGATTGCGTAGAAACTTCTACGAAAGACTGTCATCCACAATCGAATTAATTGGGTTGTGATATCTTAAAACTTCTTAAAATCGTTTTCTAAATTGTGAGTTAGTCCATACGTGGTATATATTAGACAAAAAAGGTATGTATACACAGAAAAAAATTTCACGCAAATTTTTCCAATTAAAATCTTAATTGAGTTTTAAAAAATATTCAATTAAAAATTAAATTGATTCAACAAATTTTTTAATTGAAACAAAAATCAATCACACAAATTAATAGTATCAATTAATTTTTTAATTGGATCAATTAATTTTTTATTTTTTTTTATTTTTTTGATTGAAGAAATTTCAATTAAAAAATTAATTGGATCAATTAATTTCGTGATTGAATCAGAAAAAAAAATTGTTTGGTCTACAAATAATTACGAATCGATATGGACTTTTGCACGGTACGTAGAGAGCCGCTTATATGTGAGCTATATACAATTATGAACTTTTTTTTGTGTGATTGGGGATCGATTTATCTGAGGGCTATATATAACTATAGACCGATATGGACCAAGTTAGGCATGGTTGCTAACGGCCATATACTAGCACAATGTACCAAATTTCAACTGACTCGGATGAAATTTGCTCCTCCAAGTGGCTCCAAAACCGAATCTCGGGATCGGTTTATATGGGGGCTATATATGATTATGGACTGATATGGACCACTTTTGGCATGGTTGTTAAATATCATATACTACCACCACGTACCAAATTTCAACCGACTCGGACGAATTTTGCTCTTCCAAGGGGCTCCGGAGGTCAAATCTGGGGATCGGTTTATATGGGGGCTATATATAATTATGGACCGATTTCGACCACTTTTTGCATTGGTGTTTGAGGCCATATATTAACAGCACGTACCAAATTTCAACAGAATCCGATGAATTTTGGTCTTCCAAGAGGCTCCGGAGGTCACATCTGGTGATCGGTTTATATGGGGGCTATATATAATTATGGACCGATGTGGACCAATTTTTGCATGGTTGTTAGAGACCATATACCAACAGCATGTACCCAATTTCAGCTGGATCGGATGAAATTTGCTTCTCTTAGAGGCTCTGCAAGCCAAATCTGGGGATCGGTTTATATGGGGACTATATATAATTATGGACCGATATGGACCAATTTTTGCATGGTTGTTAGAGACCATATACCAACACCATGCACCCAATTTCAGCCGGATCGGATGAAATTTGCTTCTCTTAGAGGAGCAGCAAGCCAAATTTGGGGGCCGTTTATATGGGGGCTTTACGTAAAAGTGGACCGATATGGTTCATTTGCAATACCATCTGACCTACATTAATAACAACTACTTGCGCCAAGTTTCAAGTCGATAGCTTGTTTCGTTCGCAAGTTAGCGTGATTTCAACAGACAAACGGACGGATGGACATGCTCAGATCGACTCAGAATTTCACCACGACCCAGAATATATATACTTTATGGAGTCTTAGAGCAATATTTCGATGTGTTACAAACGGAATGACAAAGTTAATATGCCCCCATCCAATGGTGGAGGGTATAAAAATATTTTTGAAAGCGATTTCATTTCAAATCGTTTCCTTTTCTAAGAAATGGGAAAAAATGAAAACATATGCCTTGAGTAATTGAAATTCCGGGATTTTTGGCAAATTTTGTGAAAGATTCGGGACACTTCCTGAAGACGAAATTCCGGGACAATCCAGGCGAATCCCGGTCATCTGGCAAGCCTAGCGAAAGGTAAAATTTGAAAAATCTATAAAATCCAATAATTTCTTATACGTAGTTTGTATTACAGAAAAAGGTGCTAAGAACTAAAAAAAACTTCGTGAAAGTGAGAAAGATGTAAGGAAAAATGCAACCAGAAGAGATTGTTTTTGTAGTTAGTCTTTATGAAATGGTTTTTACATCCTGAAAAAATAAACGTTTATTACACAAATAAACTTCTTACAGCGAAAACCAAATGAGAAACGATCTTTGTTTGTCTAAAATTTCGATTCGGAGGAAACAATTATTTTTTGCGTGTAGAAGAAGTTAAACGATTTCTTAGCAAGGTAAGCCAAACAAAGCACCGGGAGAGGATAGAATTCCTTACAAATTCTTCAATAATGCGACTAAAGAATTCCTGAAAGAGTTAGCTCGTCTGTATAATGCAATGTTTTCATAAACAAAAATAGACGATTTTTTAGCTAAAATTATAATTTTATAGAGGAATTTCATTTATGGACGGAAGAAAACCAAATCATTGTTGAATACCAAGCTGAATTCCGAAAGGATTACTCTACTACATTACAGATAACTTTTATAATTTAGCGTCGGTTATACACATCAAATTTGCTGAAAAGAAAAGGATTTATGGATTTGTTGAGGATTTTCAACGGATTTCGATACGGTGCCAAGGAATTCTCTGATTTTTAAACTGTTCAGTTGTGTGGGCCGGAGAAGAACCAGTTATTTTGTTGATCTGTTGATCTAAATTTCAACAATTTTTCAAACATTTTTTCAAAGGATTAGGGTAATATTCAAGTTGAGAAATTGTTGAGAAAATCGCGATCTCAACAAAAAACAGACATTACCCTCAACAGTGAAATTCAACACATTAGCAATAATATCTCAAGTGTTATCCTCAAATTGAAATGCATCGCTACTCAATAATTTGTCAAACAATTTTCGATGCGAGTCAAATTCAAAATTAACATCGTTGCAAATACTTTTCAACCTAAATTTGTATGAATGATATCCACACTTCAAATTGAAAGTCAAAGCCAAAATTCTATGAATTTTGTATAATTTATTCATTTTCATCAAAATAAAATATATAATAATGCACTACACTACATAATACACTACAATTGTAATGTTTCTGGAAACTTTTTATTGTCGATAAGTCACTCATTTTTCATTGGTCAGCTTCTTAATGTTTGCAAGAATGTAGCATCCAAAGATTTTAGTTTTCTGCAAAGAGATTTAAATTTAGTGACTTCTCTAAAGTGTTGATTTAATTTTTCATATTGACGTACCAATTATTATAAACTATTTGAAACAGTTCCAGTTAATTGTCCACCATTTCTTCACCGGTCAGCTTTTTAATGTTTTCAAGAACGTAGAATCCATAATTTTAGTTTTCTGCAAAGAGATATACATTTAGTGAATCCATAAAGTTTTATTTCATTTTTTATTTTCACTTACCTATTTTTGTAAACTATTTGGTTATTTGTCTAAAATTTTCCATTTTTTTATTTCTTCCAATTGACCACGAACTTCGTTGCACAAATAAGTATTGAAAACCACATGGTTTTTTCGTTGCATTTTAGGGTAGTGTTTTGTCAAAGTTTTCTCATATTATCTTCAACACCTTTTCAAAGATTTCGTCAACATTTTGGCAAATGGGAAGTAATTCGCAAACAATTTGAAGATGTATTGAAGATGAGCTATTTCAAGTCAAGTTGAATTTATGTTGAAAATTATATTTACCCTCAAACTGAAAAATTGTTGCATTTGAAAAACGCTCATCCTGTGTTTATTGGGTACTGTCAAATTTGGAATGTACACATGAACTTGAGCAAATCGAAAATGGTGGTTTTCTGAAATGGAGGACGAATTGCACAATAGGATAAATGGAAATATAAGGGACAATATCTTGAAATTGTTAGAAAATATACTTACTTGGGCGTGCCGTTAACACCACGTATGTATGGTTTGAAGCATGTTCAAAACAGAAACAATCAAGCAAAATGTTCAATTAACCTGACATGGCAAAATTATTTGAGGGAAACCAATGTTTCGTTAGAAATGAAATTAAATTTATATATGACCCTATGTAAATCTGTCTAAGGTTATGCTGCTCAAATATGGGGCTTTGACTACTTTGTTCAAGTTTTTAAACTTCAAAGGTATTTTATAAAACGGGTATTACATCTCCCTGACTCAACTCCTAATTATGCTTTAGATATCGAGTTTGGACTTAACAGGTTGGCTGATAAGTCCCCGGTCTAACAAAGAAAAACACCTTTTTTTTGTCAAAATTCGTTTTTATTATTCAACATAGTTCCCCTTCAAGAGCGATACAACGATTATAACGACCTTCCAATTTTTTGATACCATTTTGGTGGTACTCCTTCGGTTTTGCCTCAAAATAGGGTTCAATTTCGGCGATCACCTCTTCATTGCAGCCAAATTTTTTCCCTGCGAGCATCCTTTTGAGATCTGAGAACAAGAAAAAGTCGCTGGAGGGCAGATCTGGAGAATACGGTGGGTGGGGAAGTAATTCGAAGCCCAATTCATGAATTTTTGCCATCGTTCTCAATGACTTGTGGCACGGTGCGTTGTCTTGGTGGAACAACACTTTTTTCTTCTTCATATGGGGCCGTTTTGCCGCGATTTCGACCTTCAAACGCTCCAATAACGCCATATAATAGTCACTGTTAATGGTTTTTCCCTTCTCAAGATAATCGATAAAAATTATTCCATGCGCATCCCAAAAAACAGAGGCCATTACTTTGCCAGCGGAATTTTGAGTCTTTTCACGCTTCGGAGGCGGTTCACTGGTCGCTGTCCACTCAGCCGACTGTCTATTGGACTCAGGAGTGTAGTGATGGAGTCATGTTTCATCTATTGTCACATATCGACGGAAAAACTCGGGTGTATTACGAGTTAACAGCTGCAAACACCGCTCAGAATCATCAACACGTTGTTGTTTTTGGTCAAATGTGAGCTCGCGCGGCACCCATTTTGCACAGAGCTTTCGCATATCCAAATATTGATGAATGATATGACCAACACGTTCCTTTGATATCTTTAAGGCCTCTGCTATCTCGATCAACTTCATTTTACGGTCATTCAAAATCATTTTGTGGATTTTTTTTTATGTTTTCGTCGGTAACCACCTCTTTCGGGCGTCCACTGCGTCCTCCGTGCTCATTTCACCACGCTTGAATTTTGCATACCAATCAATTATTGTTGACTTCCCTGGGGCAGAGTCCGGAAACTCATTATCAAGCCAAGTTTTTGCTTCCACCGTATTTTATCCCTTCAGAAAACAGTATTTTATCAAAACACGAAATTCCTTTTTTTCCATTTTTTGCTTCACAAAAGACGCTCTATCTCACAAACTAATTGACTTACAGACGTCAAATTTTGACACGAATCATTTGAAGGTTGGTACTATATAAAAATAATATGCATTTAATACTAGCGACGCCATCTATGTGTCAGACCGGGGACTTATCAGCCAACCTGTTAAGAATGCTACAGATACATTTGCAATACAATAAGAACACTGTTTAAATATCCAAGAGGACGTTTACCCAATTTGCTTTAAAAAATTATTGTAACAAAGTTTTTATTTTGGGCGAAAAATCTAAATGAGTTGGTTGATAACTTGGGCTTGCAAGGCTTAGGTCAGACTTGCTAAAATACTAGGGGATAATTGTATTGAAACAATGTTAAAATATCAAGAAGCCAAATACGCAAACGAACGTTTTAGGAAAGCGATAATGAACTCGAATATACAAATTATTAGATATTAGAGAACAATCCAACACTTCTTAGAGAAATGCCCCATCTATAATGACTAAAGAATTTGCTATTTGACAAAGCCCATGTTGTCCGAACAAGAAGTAGTTAATATATTGAACGGAAGATATGAGAATGACTGGAAAAACTTGATACCATATTTGAAATCAGCAATTAATTACAGAAATTTAACCCTCTAATGCCGCAATTTTTTGCCAGCTGATTAAATTTTCAACGTTAACGACACAAAACAAGAAAAATTTATGCGGTAAAATTCAGTATATGCTGCAAAGCCACTTGAACAGTTTTAACTAAGTTCTCTTTTTATTTTACCCATTTTTGTTGTCTTAAGGTGCGTTTTACTAAAAGAACGCAAGTCCATCTCCTTACGGGGTATTGAAATTCCCTTTAGTAATAAAAGAGTGGACGAATTGGCTAAAGGTCAGTATTATGTTCGCTTTTCACGGTTAATTTATTAAAACAGTTCAATATCAGGTATATACACGCAAAAAAATAATTCTTTCCTCCCAAACGAAATTTTAGACAAACAAAGTTCGTTTCTCATTTGCTTTTCGCTGTAAGGAAGTGTATTTGGGAGAAAAGTATATACTTTTTGTGATAAACGTTTATTCTTTTCCAGGATGTAAAAACAATTCCATAAAGACTAGCTCAACAAAAAAAACATTATTTTCTTGCTAATTGCATTGTCCCTCACATCTTTCTCACATCCACGAGGATTTTTAGGCCTTAACACCTTTTCCTGTAATACCAACAATGTAGAAGAAATTATACGATTTTATAAATTTTTAAAATTTTTTTTTTTACCTTTCGCCTGGACGGAGAATCGAACCGCGGACCATCCACATTGTAAGCCAACACACTAACCACTGAGCTATGTACCTGTTATGGTCATCAATAGATAAATATCCATATAAGTTATATTTATATAGCATAGCTTGCGGCGCCCACCAACCGAATAAACAAAGTTTATTTAACAGAAACAAACATTTAGTTTGGCACCGTGGAGCAGTGGTAGCTACGTCCGACTCTCATGCCAAGGGTCGTGGGTTCGATCCCTGCTTCGGCCAAAGTTTTTTTTTTTTTTGCTTTTGTTTTTTTTACATATATTCCAGATATATTCGGAAGATTCCGAAAAAATGTTCGACATTACATTGTACTATATTAAATTTTGAACTGTAAAATGTGTCTTATTAAAGACCTAAAGTCAGAAAAGAACAGTGTTTGATATAAACGAAATGGACTGTGTTGTTATTTCAAAAATAACTTTTTTTATTGAAAAAATAAAAATTTTGTAAAAAAAAGAATTTTTTTGGTGATAAAAGTTTAAAATTTTCGAAGCAATTCAAAAACTCTAACAAAAGAAAAACGTTTTCGGTACACGTTTTCCAAACGTTTTTTTTTCTTTGCGTGTACCTTGGAGTTATTTTGCACAGAACTCTTAATATTGAAGAAAGGGCGAGAAAGGCCACGGTATCTTTGTATTCGTGCAAAAAGACAATAAGAAAAAAGTTGAGATTAAACCCGAAAATTGTGCATGGCTTTACACGGTAGTAGTTAGACCTATAGTGATATATGGTGTTGTGGTCGGCACTTCAGGCGAAGGCTTTGAAAGTTGGTCATCTCGGGGGTATGCAATTCTCCCATACAAACCTTACGCCCGAGTTAGACTCATATGACCTCCAGAGCAGTGTTGCCAGTATTTTCCGGGCTCTTCCACTAACATCCCCAATTTCCCAATAAACACAGGATGAGCGTTTTTCAAATGCAACAACTTTTCAGTTTGAGGGTAACTATAATTATCAACATAAATTCAACTTGACTTGAAACAGCTCATATTCAATACATCTTCAAATTGTTTGCGAATTACTTCCAATTTGCCAAAATGTTGACGAAATCTTTGAAAAGGGGTTGAAGATAATATGAGAAAACTTTGACAAAACACTACCCTAAAATGCAACGAAAAAACCATGTGGTTTTCAATACTTGTTTGTGCAACGAAGTTCGTGGTCAATTGAAAGAAATAAAAAACATTTTAGACAAAAAACTGAATTTACTCCAAATAGTTTCTAATAATACGTAAGTGAAAATAAAAAAATGATATGAAACTTTAAGGAAGACACTAAATTATATCTCTTTGCCGAAAACTAAAATTATGGATTCTACGTTCTTTAAAACATTAAAAAGCTGACCGATGAAAAAATGTTGGACAAGTAACTGGAACTGCTTCAAATAGTTTATAATAATTGGTAAGTCAATATGAAAAATTAAATCAACACTTTAGAGAAGTCACTAAATTTAAATCTCATTGCAGAAAACTAAAACATTTGGATGCTGCATTCTTGGAAACATTAAGAGGTTGACCAATGAAAAATGATGGTGGCTTATCGAAAAGAGAAAGTTTCCATAAATCAAAGTACAATGAATTAAACTTGGTATTTATGCTTTTCCATATCAACTACTGGGTGATAATTCGCATCACGCCTATAGTTTAATTTACATGGCATCATCGGTTTAATTTGATATTTTGTGAATTGAAATTGCTGGAAATTTATTCTAACTCTCTAGTCATCAAGTTCCTTGCTAATTTCCCGAATTTTAATGAGTTTTACAAGAATTTTGTGACACCAACGTTCTTGAGGAATTTTGTGGGTTTCAATACATTTTGTGCCACGAAGTACGTGGTCAGTTATTTTTATTGACATAAAACTGAAATTAATCCAAAACGGTAATTATAATTGGTAAGTCAAAATAAAAAGTGAAATGAAAACGTAATGGAAATCACAAAACTCGATTGTTTTGCAGAAAACTAAAATCATTGGATGTTATATTCTTGGAAGATGTTGACCGGTGAAAAAATGATGGAGGAAACAACAAAGAAAAGATTCCAGAAAACTTACAAAGTGCAACCAATTAAAACAAAGTGCAACAGTTCCTAAATCAAGAACTTCTGGATGAAAATGTGCATTACATCAATTTACATTCCGTCATCAGTTTGATATTTTGTGAATTCCTCTTGATGGAATCTATTCTAACACGCAGGCCAGCAAGTTCCTCGATAGTAATTATTTGAAATTGTCAGCATATTAATTAATAATTAATTAATTAATAGTTATGTGACACCAACATTATGGGGGAAATAATACATGAAAAATGTTTAAGTTATTTAAAGTTGTATTGATAGTTTTAGTTATTAATACCTTTAAGAAGATAATTATGTTTTGATTGGTATTATAACATATTATTATTTTTATATATTGTAAATGTTATTTTTAATATTATTATATTTTTAACGAAAAAAATTAATAAAATGTACAAAATCACTAGAAATTTAGTGTTGACTTTCAGTAAGAACTGGGATTGACTTTCATGCAAATTGTGGTTAGAAAATATTCGCAGCAATATTAGTTTTTAATTTGTCTCACATTGAAAACTGTTTGAGAAATTATTGAGTAGCAATGCATTTCAATTTGAGGATTACAATTGAGAGATTATTGCTATTGTGTTGAATTTTACTGTTGAGGGTAATGTCTGTTTTTTGTTGAGAACGCGATTTTCTCAACAATTTCCCAACTTGAATATTACCCTAATCCTTTGAAAAAATGTTTGAAAAATTATTGCATTTTAGTATTTTTCAAACGTTTGTGTTTATTGGGTTAATTTAAAATTTCTCACAAAAATTCCCAATAAATTTTTAGATTTGTTTTTTAAGTACAGGAATAGACTCTGATGTAGAAAATGCGTAAAAAACAAAAAATTGAAAATATATGCAATTTTTGTTATACCATATATATAAATATATAGTTCGGCATAATTCTTAACTTTATTTATTATACTGAACAGATTTCGAAAATTCCCCATAAAATGGACATATTAGGCTTCTCGGAAAAGAGATCGGCTTAACAATCGGTGCTTTGCCAAATGAGAATTTTTTAAAACATTTTTTTTTTCTTTTTCGAAAATTGCCGATATTGGGTTGAGAAGAACTCATATACTACTTGACTAAAATGATCGATAAAAATGATGACCCATCAGTGTAAAACGATGTTTGACAGTTCCGAAGATTAAGAATAAACGAAGAAAATAAGAGCACGCTTACATTCTCTTTCATTTTCCTTTTTGTAGTTTGCCAATTTTATACAAAATTAGAACGTTTATGATGCACCAGAGGATTTATAAATAAATTAATATATAACAAGTATATACGGCCGTAAGTTCGGCCAGGCCGAAGCTTATGTACCCTCCATCATGGATTGCGTAGAAATTTCTTCTAAACACTGCCATCCACAATCGAATTACTTAAGTTGCGGTAACGCTTGGCGATGGGAAGGTATCTTAAAACCTCCTAACACCATCTTCTAAATTGTATGTAAGTCCATACGTGGTATATATTAAATCAAAAAAGATCGATCCAATACGTATATAATTCAGTTTGACAAAGTAGACATAAAATTTTGACAAAATTTTCTACAGAAATAAAATTTTAACAAAATTTTCTATAGAAATAAAATTTTCACAAAATTTTCTATAGAAATAAAAATTTTGACAAAATATTCTATAGAAAGAAAATTTTGACAAAAATTTCTACAGAAATAAAATGTTAACAAAATTTTCTATAGAAATAAACTTTTGACAAAATTTTCTATAGAAATAAAATCTTGGTAGATTATTTGTGGCTCGACTGGCAACCATGATTATGAACCGAATAAAATTTGAACAAAATTTTCTCTAGAAATAAAATTTTGACAAAAGTTTCTATAGAAATAACATTTTGACAAAATTTTCTATAGAAATAAAATTTTGGTAGATTATTTTTGGCTCTAGTGGCAACCATGATTATGAACCGATATGGACCAATTTTTGTGTGATTGGACCAATTTTGGTATGGTTGTTAGCGACCATATACTAACACCACGTTCCTAATTTGAACCGGATCGGATGAATTTTGCTCCTCCAAGAGGCTCCGGAGGCCGAATCTGGAGAACGTTTTATATGGGGGCTATATATAATTATGGACCGATATGGACCAATTCTGGCACGGTTGTTAAAGATCATATACTAACACCATGTTCCAAATTACAACCGGCTTGAATGAAATTTGCTTCTCTTGGAGACTTCGAAAGCCAAATCTGGGGATCGGTTTATATGGGGGCTATATATAATTATGAAGCGATGTGGACCAATTTTTGCATGGTTGTTAGAGACCATATACCAACATCATGTACCAAATTTCAGCCGGATCGGATGAAATTTGCTTCTCTTTGAGGCTCCGCAAGCCAAATCTGGGGATCGGTTTATATGGGGGTTATATATAATTATGGACCGATGTGGACCAATTTTTGCATGATTGTTAGAGACCATATACAAACACCATGTACCAAATTTCAGCCGGATCGGATGAAATATGCTTCTCTTAGAGGCTCCACAAGCCAAATCTGGGGATCGGTTTATATGGGGGCTATACATAATTATGAAGCGATGTGGACCAATTTTTGCATGGTTGTTAGAGACCATATACCAACACCATGTACCAAATTTCAGCCGGATCGGATGAAATTTGCTTCTCTTTTAGGCTCCGCAAGCCAAATCTGGGGATCGGTTTATATGGGGGCTATATATAATTATGGACCGATGTGGACCAATTTTTGCATGGTTGTTAGAGACCATATACCAACACCATGTACCAAATTTCAGCCGGATCGGATGAAATATGCTTCTGTTAGAGGCTCCACAAGCCAAATCTGAGGGTCCCTTCATATGGGGGCTATACGTAAAAGTGGACCTATATGGCCCATTTTCAATACCATCCGACCTACATCGATAACAACTACTTGTGCCAAGTTTCAAGTCGATAGCTTGTTTCGTTCGGAAGTTAGCGTGATTTCAACAGACGGACGGACGGACGGACGGACATGCTTAGATCGACTCAGAATTTAACCACGACCCAGAATATATATAAAGGGTGATTTGTTAAGAGCTTGATAACTTTTTTTTTTAAAAAAACGCATAAAATTTGCAAAATCTCATCGGTTCTTTATTTGAAACGTTAGATTGGTCCATGACATTTACTTTTTGAAGATAATTTCATTTAAATGTTGACCGCGGCTGCGTCTTAGGTGGTCCATTCGGAAAGTCCAATTTTGGGCAACTTTTTCGAGCATTTCGGCCGGAATAGCCCGAATTTCTTCGGAAATGTTGTCTTCCAAAGCTGGAATAGTTGCTGGCTTATTTCTGTAGACTTTAGACTTGACGTAGCCCCACAAAAAATAGTCTAAAGGCGTCAAATCGCATGATCTTGGTGGCCAACTTACCGGTCCATTTCTTGAGATGAATTGTTCTCCGAAGTTTTCCCTCAAAATGGCCATAGAATCGCGAGCTGTGTGGCATGTAGCGCCATCTTGTTGAAACCACATGTCAACCAAGTTCAGTTCTTCCATTTTTGGCAACAAAAAATTTGTTAGCATCGAACGATAGCGATCGCCATTCACCGTAACGTTGCGTCCAACAGCATCTTTGAAAAAATACGGTCCAATGATTCCACCAGCGTACAAACCACACCAAACAGTGCATTTTTCGGGATGCATGGACAGTTCTTGAACGGCTTCTGGTTGCTCTTCACTCCAAATGCGGCAATTTTGCTTATTTACGTAGCCATTCAACCAGAAATGAGCCTCATCGCTGAACAAAATTTGTCGATAAAAAAGCGGATTTTCTGCCACTGATTTTGGTAATAAAATTCAATGATTTGCAAGCGTTGCTCGTTAGTAAGTCTATTCATGATGAAATGTCAAAGCATACTGAGCATCTTTCTCTTTGACACCATGTCTGAAATCCCACGTGATCTGTCAAATACTAATGCATGAAAATCCTAACCTCAAAAGAATCACCCTTTATAAGCGAAAGACCCCAAATCGGGAGGTCGGTTTATATGGGGGCTATACCAAAACATGGCCCGATATAGCCCATCTTCGAACTTGACCTGCGCGCAGACAAAAGACGATTCTGTGCCAAATTTCAGGACGATAGCTCCATTATTGAATGCTGTAGCGTGATTACAACAGACAGCCTGATCAAGAATATATATACTTTATATAGTCGGAAATCGATATTTCGATGCGTTACAAACGGAATGACAAACTTATTATACCCCGTCACCATTCTATGGTGGTGGGTATAAAAAACGGTTCCAAAACAAAAAAACATATAAAAAAAAAACGGTTCCAAAACAAACCGGACCTGGAAAACGTTAACTTAAGCAGTCTGCTAATGTTTTTGGAACAATCTGGTTGGTTCAACAGAAGAAAATAATCGAGAAGGTTCACCGGTAAAAACTAGAAGTGCCCGCCCACATGTAATAGGTACTTTTAGTTTATGTATATCACATGGACTGAATAGTCTAAGTGAGCCTGAATCAAATCGGACTGCCATTTTAACCTAATCTACCCCATGTATACTAACTTAGAAGACGATGTTAAGAAGCTCTTTCGGCAAGTGTTGCCAAAACCCAAGTAATTCGAGTGTGAATTACAGCCTTTAGTAGAAGTTTCTACGCAAATACATAGTGGAGGGTACAGGAGACTCGACCTGGCCGAACTTAAGGACGTATATACTTGTTGATTTTAAGGCTGGTACTTTATTTGAGTTGAAAATCTTTTTATTTTCGCCACTACATTTTCTAAAATAATCAAATTTTAAATATAGGAAATTTAGATGAGAAAGAAAATGAGCATCAAACCGTGAATATTTCAACGCAAAAAGCGAACATAGTATCGACTTTTACTGGCTAAAGGTGAGTACTATGTTCGGTTTTCGAGTTGAAAATCACTTTATTTTCGCGATTACTTTTCCCGAAATAATCAAAACTATAAATGAAAACAAACATATTCCTGCAAAGTCTTGCCGAAATCTAGAGCAACAAGAAATTGCGCATCAAATGAGTTAATTTATCGGCTTTATATTGAACTGTTTTAATAAAGTAACCGCGAAAATTTCAACGCGAAAAGCGAACATAGTACTTAAGGTAGGTACTATGTTCTGTTTTCGCGTTGAAATTTTCGAGGTTACTTTATTAAAACAGTTCAATATGAATCAAAAAAATTAACTCACTTGACGCGCAGTTTCTTTTTCCTAAAGATTTCGGCGAGACTTTACAGGAATATGTTTATTTTCATTTATAATTTCGATTATATAAGGAAAAGTAATTGCGAAAATAAAGTGGTTTTCAACTCGAAACCCGAACATAGTACCCACCTTTAGCTTAAAATAGAACTTAGTACCCACTTATAATTAGCAAATGCCATATGCAATTTAAACAACGAAATACCAAAAGCACACAAACGTTTGAGTTTATAACGATGCCTTTTTGGAGTTTAACAATGAGGAAGGCATATTTATTTGCTTGAATGATTTTGAATAAAGAAAATTAACCCTCTAATGCCCCATTTTGTTTTTGTCCATGTGATAGAATCATTCAGGGTTTCTCAAATAGGCTGTAAAACAAAGCAACACAAATCTGTAAGTATTTTGTATTTTTAATGTTTAGATATTTTTTTTTTCTTAGGGAGGGTTTCACTAAAAGCTTCCAGTTTTATGGAAGACCGCCTAAGGCGGGCTTGGGCATTAGGGGGTTTATTTTGTAATGAACCTTAAAAATATTTACATACATTTAAACAAATTTTGTTATAAATATACAGGGCAACATAATATTACAGCTACAATGTATGAAATGAATAGCTTGATTGGTGTAAATTCTTGAAATGACTTAGAAGACTGTATAGATGTCTTTGATTGACAAAAAAACATTTTTGCAGACTTATACGGGCTGTCACTTTGTTTTCATTGATACAGTAAACTGGTTCATTGACTGTTCAAATCAATCCAAGTCCTCCGAACTCACTCCTGTGTATACAGGTTCTTTTTCTTCTTTAGCTTTTGCGGACGATTCTTTAGATTCTTTTTTCTCGGACGACGGAGTCTCACTTTCATCTTCGGGAGCATCGGCTGCATTAGGAACCCATAATCCGGAGTCAACGCAACGTTTCATGTGATATTTGGCTTCCTCAACAGGCATTGCAGCAATAGTTTTTTGTAAAAGTTCCGTATCCCGGCTTTCAAAGCAGGCTTTTAATTCCTACAAATGAAAAATAGTTTTTGTATTAAATATCTCCAATAATAAAGAAAAATATAAATTTGAGTTCCTTGATATTTTCGCGATTTATAAATCAATTTCATTTATGAATTTGGATATTTTTATCCCTACTTCAATATCATTAATGTCACAAAATTTCCATTTTATAATTTTACACACCCATTTACTACATCTACATTTACTGTTGTATCTAATAATTGATATACAGTACACTCGCGGTAACGTGAACACGCTTTTTCTTACACTAACTACTCCGTAACGCTGAAGAACATGAAATTTGACGTTAAAGGCAGATTCACAATACCAAATACACTTACCTTACGGAAGTTTTTGGTAATCTAGTTTTGCCTTTTTCGTGAAATTTTATTATTAATCTAAATTGCTTTATAAATATGGCAGCCCGATGTATCAGGCTCACTTAGACTATTCAGTCCATTGTGATCCATGTTAAGCTCAATGACAAAGGACCTCCTTTTTATAGCCTAGTCCGAACGGCGTTCCACATTCCAGTGAAACCACTTAGAGAAGCTTTGAAACCCTCAGAAATGTCACCAACATTACTGAGTTGGAATAATCCACCGCTGAAAAACTTTTTGGTGTTCGGTCGTAGCAAGAATCGAACCCACGACCTTGTGTATGCAAGGCGGGCATGCTAACCATTGTACCACGGTGGCTCCCCCATTATAATTCCATACCCACTGATATTTTTCCAATCTCTCTTTTTCTAATTAAATTAAGTTTTTAATATTACTAATAACAAAAATAAAAGACTATCACGCTAGAACGTGTAAAACTCCCGAATATGGCTATGTTTTGTTCTGAAATTCGCTGAAGTTCGTTAACGAGAACTCTCTTGATTTTAATTAGTTGACGTTACCGCGAGTGCACTGTATTACATTATACAAGTTTCCTGTAGGAATTTATTGAACTCACTCAAAATCAATCTAACTTTTTACTAACTAATTTTAGATGACATCTAGCAAACTCAATATTTATGCAGCCTTGAGTCAATTGAATTCTGTTCTAACTCACTTCTTCACGATCAGTAATGAGTTACCTTTTTGTTCACTCAAAGCTGATGACTATGTAAGTAAATAAAGTCATAGAAAAAATCAAATAAGTAAACAAAAAATATATTCACTGCTATAAATGTCATTTGGATTTTTAAATAAATATTGCGATTTCAGAGGACATTTTCCGATGGATTGCGGTAAGTATAAGTAAATGCATAACTAAAATGCAATTTAATAATTGAAATTTGTATTTTTTTATGTAGAACCCAACATAGCGGTATCATTGACGGAACAGTGACCATATAAGATCATATGTGTATCAGTTTATAGGATGTAGTTTTGAGAGCCTAGTGAAACTTAGATTGCTTCTTCTTATGTAGAAGGTCCTTAAATATAATATACCATCATATTTATCTTCGAAATCCATTTTTGGCAATTCGGCCCGGACACAGTCTCTGCAAGTTCCACAGAACCGGTCATAATTATGCAAAGGTCGTTCTGCGTCCGCGCGATACAACTGTGGAATACGTTCGTTCCCTACGAGAGGAGACATTTCTCATCGACTTGTGATCAATTTCGAAACTGTATGTTACAGTTCATCTGAAAATTATATGAAAGTACGAGCTAATGGTAAACCACATATTCATATTCAATCCACATTCGTGTCAGTTATTAGTTTTAAATATTAGGTATAACAGTGAATTTATTAGTTCATAAGATGGTATTATATTTATGTATTAATAATTATAGTGTCAAACATTGGAAAACTGCGTAATTGTATAGGCCAATTTAGGCTTTTTGATTATTGATTGAAATGAATGAATAAATGGAAACTCCCAATAAAGTTTTCAATGGGCTGTTTTCTGTTTAATGGGTATATCAGTAAATCAATTTACCATTTTCTTCTTATATATTATCATTGTTATTTTTTAAGATGCAATTTTTGTAGTAGGGGAAAAGATCCAGAGAAATGCTTTCAAGGCTTTTTGAGTTCCCTGATGAATCCCACTTCCAGTCAGCGAGCTACAACACAATCTCAAAGGAAAGAAAAGCAAAAGAAATTAAGACACTCACGCCTAATTTTAGCAGAACTTATATTTTCGTTATATTATATTTTACATTTTATTTCTTGTAATATAGTTACAAAGGCCAAGTACGCTTATAATTACTTCAGAATAAAATAAATGAAAAATACTAAATAAAATATAATGTTATTACCCAGATAGCTCACCAAAAACTAATCACTTAGACGCTAACTTTTACTGTCCTTATGTATTATCAGTCAAAAGCTAACTCATTTTGAGCTAACTTTTGGTTAGCTGAAACTTATGCAGAGGTGAGTGAGAACTGACTCATTCCAATGACAACACGTGTTAAAACTGAATAGGATTTAACATGGGAAATGAGTGAGGTTTTGAGTCACCTATGACTCAGTTTTGATTAACCATTTGTTAGCTCAAAGTCAGCTCAATTTCCTACAGGGTTACTATTGTGTTATTATACATATCAACTATTGATAAGCGCCTATATTCACAATGATTTACTGACAGTTTATACAAGGAATTTATAGGGAAATAGTAGGTTTAATGTTTACGTTAAATTTTATTTGGGGAAATATGTCTTGTAATGTAGTTTGTTGCCCGTTGGGCTTATTATATTACTGTGAGTAATAAATGAAAATGAAAACAAGTAAATATGGCCGAAAGTCCGGCCAGAACGAGTCTTATGTACACTCCAATATGATTTACATACCAAAGACTGTCATACACAATCGAATTACTTGGGTTTTTGTAGCAGTTACCGATAGGAAGGTATATTAAACATTATTAACAATATCTTTTTTTTTTTTTATTCAACAACGTAATATAAAAAGCCGAAACAGGCCAAATAAAACTATATTACATCTCATAATACTGAATAATACTAATTGTATGTGAGTCAATATGAAGTCTATGGTAGATAAAAACGGCAGAATAAATATATAAGAATCTTTAGTTCTTGATCGTTTTATATAGAGGAATCTATAAATAATTATGAAACGATATGAGCCACTCTTTTCGCATGGTATTTAGATGTCTAAATTTCAACCTATAAGATTAAACTAAAGTGGCCACCCGATTTATTTTCAGGCTCACTCAGACTTTTCAGTCCATTATGATAAACCGTATCTAATAGGTTTCAATCATTTCAGATGGAATTTGCTCCATTATGAAGCTTCGGAAATGGAATCAATGATCCATCAATAACAACTACTTGTACCAAGTTTCAATTTGATAGCTTTTTCGTTCGGAAGTTAGCGTGATTTCCAAAGACGGACGTGGCCAGATCGACTCAGAATTTCACCACGACTCAGGGTAAATGTCAAAGTTAGTTATACGCCCATCCTATGGTAGAGGGTATAAAAATGAAAAT
Source organism: Haematobia irritans (assembly GCF_050003625.1). NCBI lineage: Eukaryota > Metazoa > Arthropoda > Insecta > Diptera > Muscidae > Haematobia > Haematobia irritans. Next base: position 80,290,719 of record NC_134400.1, read on the forward strand.
TGTTAATTAGAAATCTATTAAAATTACCAACACAGTTTTTGCGTTACGAGCCTAATTCTCGTAGCAATGATGGATAGAAGTTGTTAGCTTTTTAAAAGGATATAAATTGAATATAAACTTCGTTATAAATGTTACGCAACTTCGCCATTTTTCAATTTGGTCTCAATTTTTACTAAGTAAATGTATTATCACCCATATAAATTTTACTTTTATTTTGCTTGTTTGAATACGCAATTTTATAATCGGAGCAAATTTTATAATCGGAGCAAATTGGCTTGCAACAACCTAAATGACCATACCAACCAAATGAAATGATACCCAGCCTTGACTTTTTGACCGATTCGAATCCTCATTCCATTTGACCCTCCTGAAATAAGGAGTCAGTTTAGTGACTAAAATGGGTTATGTACGAACGCAGTCATAAATACTGGATATGGTTTCCATTAAGCTCCTAAAATTTATTTCCTGCCTCTGTATTATTTTTGCAACTTATATCATAAAGGTGGTAATTGTGCTGAAAATCCCTATATTTTCGCTATTACCATTTGTTGAAAAGATAAAAAAAAATAAATGAAAACATAAATATTCCTTTTAAATCTTACATTTTATAAGAAAATACCAATGAAGTTGCTCAAACGTGTGAATTAGAACTTCTTGTATTTATAAAATGTAATTCTTCCATATTTCATGTTAGCCTGATACCGATACAGGCAATTGACGCCCAAATGCATTATTTCTAATTATACAATTATTTTTCGAGCTTTATGGACAGATACAGATTAAGGAACATGGTTAATAGAGCCATTCTTTTAATTATATTAATTGCATTCAAAAACACGAAAGGAAAAAATGTATCTAAATATTATATGACAAACAATTCAAAACAAAAATGTTATCTATTTATGAACAAAAACTGAGTACATGATCAAATTGAATATATGTTGAGTGTAAGTTGAAATGTAGGGTCATACAGTTCCAAATGTGATGTGTATCAGTCATTACTATGGTATAGGTCTCATATACACCGGTCTCCCGTTTTACCTCGTTTTAGTGTCTAGAACGCTCTAATATAACCCAATTTTATTTCTCGTGCGCATTCGGTTATATTGTTTTTTTTTTTTTTTTTATCGAATTTTCTTGTCTAAGCTTAGGAATGAATTTAAAGATCTCTCTAGAATTCGAACAAATATGTTTCTTATAGATCCAGACTCTGTTATTGTATCTTAATTTTCTTAAATCCTACCTTTTAAAAATCTTCTTATGGGAGTATAGGGAAATGAAGCAGCTTTTTCATCTGTTTATGACGAAGTAATTCAGAAGCGATGTCAGCTTTTTCGTCGACTGTCAAGCAGCGACAAAAGCTTTGGACAATGCAAAGATAAGGTCTAAGGTAGTCAGTCAGCCGCTGTCTTGGTATTGCGAAACTCTGATGGTCTAAGTGGTGTCATTCTCTACAACGTAACCTAACCTAACCAAGGGGAAATAATATTATTATATGTGATCCATGATGGTGAGGTTCGACCCAACCGAACTTACAATGTATTTGTCATCTATGATGCGCCTCCTTTATTAGCCTATCATTACTTTATTTATTCGCGTATCATTTTTTCTTATGGTGTTATGGAAAGGTAAAAATGTTGTAGGTGTTGTAGCAGCTAATTTGACAATCCTTAGATCAATATTGACTTCGCTTCGACAGTGTTGTAAATCGAGAATCGAATACGGCAGCTTCGTCGCACTTCCACTGTGGTTCAAAACAACACAGAATCGCTCGAGTCATGAGCACAAAATAATCACCGAAAAACTAATTTAGCTTACAGGCTGCTGATTTATTGGAAATCTAGGCGCATCTACATAGTAGAAGGGACATGCTGACATCGTTAATAGGAAGACAACGATTTATATAGCTTATTTTTTTAACCCTTTAGTTGTTATTGATCATAATTGTATGTCTAAGTTATGTTAGAACAAAACGCACAAATAACAAAAACCAAAGTCTTTAGTCTATAGCATAATTCAGAAAAATAAAATATTGAAGATTTTTATAAGAAACGCATATTTTCTTTTATTTCAAATAAAACTAAATAAGATTTTGGGGGCGCAATACATACATTTTTTTGATTGAAATTTATTGCCCATATCAATTAATAATTTAATTGAATCAATCAAATAGTTGATTGATTTTTTTAATTGATTCAATTAAAACTGTGATTGAATTTTATGTCAAAAACCAATCACATTTTTAATTGGTTCAATCACACAATTAATTGATTCCGTGACAAAAGTCAATTAAATTTTTAATTGAAAATCGTGTTGGTTTTCAATCAAAATTGGTGATTGATACTATCATTTTCGTGATTGAAGACATTTCAATTAAAAAAATGATTGAATCCGCGATTTTCGTGATTGAAATCAAAAAAATTTTTTTGTGTGTATAGGAAATTTTGTCAAAATTTTATTTCTATAGAATTTTTTTTTCAAAATTTTCATTTCTATAGAAAATTTTGTCAAAATTTTATTTCTATAAAAATCTAAATCTACCAAAACATCAACAATTCTACCAAACAGCAAAATCTACCATTTTTTGGTAGAATTCTACCAACTGTGGTAACCGTGGTCACGAAACTTGCCTTCTCACGTCATGACTCACGAGGACTGTATTATCACAAGTATTGTCTTTCACAAGAATTGTCGTGTCACGATACACGAGAACATCCGTGAGCTCGCGTGAGAATGCCTATAATGTGTCAGTGTATACAACGTACACATTCAAACTAGCAAACGCCATATAACTCTCTAATTTTATATGTTCAAAAAGAATGTTACACAACTTCGACTTTTTTTGGATAATTTGAATAGAAAATAAACATTTCAAATTCAACGAAGGGGTGAGATTTTTTTAACCTTAGGTCACTAAACGTCTGATATCTACGAAACACATATATTTACATATATAACTTACATCTGGTAAAGTATCAAATACTTCTAGGGGATCCAGTCCACCAGGGCCTAAACGAGCTTTTCGCTCTTCTTCCTCGGCTTCAGCCATGGCTTCTTTTATTTTCTCCTGGGCTCTCTTCTGTATGCGGGTCTTGAATCCCTCAATTTCACTTTCAAACTGTGCGCGGTATTCCGGTACACAATTCTGTATTTTTGAAAAGAAAGAACCAATACAAGCTCTGGGGTCTACTTCTAATTGCTTGGCCAATTCCAACATGTATTGCATACATATACATTGATGAGCCACATGTGCCATTAATTCGTGTTTTTCTTCCATTTCAAGATTAATGGACCATATGACCAAATAATTTGCAGTCTCATCACAAACCAAATGAGGATGTTGTGTTAGGAAGCGTTTTGAGTCATCATACTTCCGCAGCATACCATACTGTTTACACAACTTCTCATTTTCTTTTACGAAATTTTTCATCTTTACTTCTCTCTCCTCCTCGGTAAGGTTCTCGTCTTGTTTGCGTTCCGGTTGTTTATTTAGTACCGTCTTCTCGAAACCCGGTTTACTTATCGTGTCAACATTCCAAGGCATTTTCTTTTCTTTTTTGACTAGTTCTTCTTCTTTGCGATCTAGTTCCTTTCCCTCTTTTTCAAGTTTCTCTAATTCTTTCTTAACGTCTTCATTATTGCCTTCATTTTTCTTCATGCGGTCCTTACAATCAATGATACGAGCTTGCCACGATTGTCTCGATTTTTTTAATTCGTCCTTTTCTAGTTCCAACTCAGCCATCCGTTCAACTCTTGCTTGATGGCGCCACCGGAAAAGGGATGGTGTGTCAATATTTGGGTGGGTATCATCTTCATCATCAGATATCTGCCGGAAATATACCCATAAATATTTTAAGTACAACTTCTAGCCATTCTTACCTCAATGTTTTTCCATTTACTGTAGTCTACCATAATTAAATGTTATTGTAGTCTTGTATAGCTATTCCAGATTTGTGATCGGCAAACTTTTGCAAATATCGTATATTCGCCAACAAATGTTTATTACTTTAGAATTTACTGGAATACAAAGTCCAAAGCCAACGTAAATGTGTGAATACGGCGTTGGGCCAAAAACTGTAATAGCAACACTAATTACGACCGTACGCGTATTGCGTATAGAATACACCCAATAAACACAGGATGGGATTTTTCAAATGCAACAACTATGAATGCTTACCTTTTACTCATGCTAATGCTGAGTACTCTGTTCGGTTTTCAAGCTGAATACCAGCTTATTTTCACGGTTACTTTCGAGTTTTGCCGCTAAAAACAAAATAAAATTATATTATTACGTTTAAAATTGTGGAAGGTATATTAGTAAACAATTTTCGACTTTCCAAATGGAATAAAGTGATAGTTTTTCATATATTTTCCTCCATCAAGAGTAAACACTGATAAAGGGTGGTTAAAATTTCAAGGGCCGATCCCTACCAACATTTTTTGAATTTGGGGGCGCTTCTGAAAATCCCCACTACGTCGAAAACAGTCACTATTGAGAAGTTGTATCACACCAAGATACTACAAAAAAGTATCGCATGAGTGCAATTATTAGGTGCCCTTCTGGATACATTTAGAAGGACGCCAATAAGAGCCCCTTCAAACAATCAGACAAAGTGCATTTTAAGATAGTTGTAAAAGAAACATTGTGGTCAAGTAAAACACGATTATTTAGATGTTTATTGATTTTATTAAACATTTATAAATTCTCATAAATATAACATTTATACGACTATTACATCACATTTAACATATTTTTATGCATTAATAAAAAATTGATGTTGAGTTACAAGTTACATGTTGTAGCGTCTATCAGCCAGTGCTTTTATTTCCAATGGAGGCAGCGTGTCTGGAAAAATATTTGAAAAACTATCACTTTATTCCATTTGGAAAGTCAAAAATTGTTCACCAATATACCTTTCACTACTTTAAGCGAAATAACTATCTTTTCAGCATTTCATTATCATTTTTATTTAAATAAATTATAAGAAGCTAGATGTGCTTGGTGTTTCACAAAATATAAAGTGGCTCTTGTAACAATAGTGATGGCAAAGTACTTTCATGCGAATAGTGATGGCAAAATACTATCACAGTTGGCGATTGTTGCAGTGTCACTTACGAGTCTGTGGTAGCGATGAGGATGAAATTTGAAATGCTGGCAGGGTATGTTGATTTTGAATAAAACACAAACTATTTAGGAAATTATTGTAATTTTTTTATTATGATATATTGGTATTACTCAACTATGTATGGAACAAAATATCGGCTAAATCCCTGCCAACATTTTTTGAATTTGGTGGCGCTTCTGAGAATCCCCACTACGTCGAAAACAGTCGTATACGATATCCAAAACTCCTCGGAAAAGCGCCGTCACTATTGAGAAGTTGTACCACGCCAAGTTACTACAAAAAGTATCGCATGAGTGCAATTATTAGGAGCCCTTCTGGATACATTTAGAAGGACGCCAATAAGAGCCCCTTCAAACAATCAGACCAAGTGCATTTTAAGATAGTTGTAAAAGAATCATTGTGGTCAAGTAAAACACGATTGTTTAGATGTTTATTAATTTTATGAAACATTTATAAATTCTCATAAATATAACATTTATACGACTATCACATCACATTTAACACATTTTTATACATTAATAAGAGATTGATGTTGAGTTACAAGTTGTAATTTAAATGTAGCGTCTATCAGCCAGTACTTTTATTCCCAATGGAGGCAGCGTGTCTGGAAAAATATTTGAAAAACTATCACTTTATTCCATTTGGAAAGTCAAAAATTGTTCACCATATACCTCTCACAATTTTAAGCGTAATATCTATGTTTTCAGAACTTTATTTTCGTTTTTATTTAAATAAAATATAACAAGCTGGTTGCGCTTGGCGTTTCACAAAAAATAAAATGGCTCTTCTAACAGTAGTGATGGCAAAATACTTTCATGTACATTTTGTACTTTTTGATATGCTTCCCACATCACAGTTCGCGATGGTTGTGGTGACATTTACGAGTCTGTGGTAGCGATGAGGATGAAATGGAACGTTGAAATGCTGGCAGGGATGGGCGCCGCGACCTCGGTGGCACACCTTCATCCGATGGTCCAAATTTTCGATGACGCTGAGGCATAATGGAGGTTCTATGCCGTTAATGTGCCGAATTATCTCATCGTTTAGCTCTTGAATTGTTGCTGGCTTATCGACGTACACCTTTTCTTTCAAATAACCCCAAAGAAAAAAGTCCAACTTGGCGGCCAATTGACATTGCCATTACGTGAGATAACACGGCCATTGAATTTGTTGCGCAAAAGAGCCATCGTTTCGTTAGCTGTGTGGCAAGTGGCACCGTCCTGCTGAAACCACATATCGTCCACATCCATATCTTCCAATTCGGGCCATAAAAAGTTCGTTATCATCTCACGATAGCGAACACCATTCACAGTAACTGCCTGACCGGCCTCATTTTGGAAAAAATACGGCCCGATGATGCCGCCTTGGATTCTCATTCGCCCAAATGCGGCAAATCTGTTTATTGACGAATCCACTGAGGTGAAAATGTGCCTCATCACTGAAGATGATTTTCTTCGAAAATTGATTATCGACTGTTGTCATTTCTTGAAACCATTCTGCCCATTCACGACGTCCATGGTTCAAGTTGAGTAAGTCTGAAATAGAGAAATGTCAAATAAAATTCGGAAAAAAACTTGGCGTTTAGGTGTGGTTCACATTCAACATCGGATGCTGGAGCATCAGCCGAATATAGTAGAATTGCAACTTATAAACCAAATAATTTCTTTGTTAAGAAAATCTTCAATGTGTCTTTATTCGTATAAATTGTACACCTATATAATTTATAAAATTTTATTCAAATTAATAAATATCTAAACAATCGTATTTTACTTGACCACAATGATTCTTTTACAACTATCTTAAAATGCACTTTTGAAGTCGTTCTAAATTTATCTACAAATACACCTAATAATTGCACTCACGCGATATTTTTTTGTAGTAACTTGGTGTGGTACAACTTCTTAATAGTGACGGTACAAAAAATTATCAAAAAATAGGTTCGAGTAACACATTTAGTGGCACAAAAGTGGCAAATTTTCACAAAGTTTGTATTTCTTAAAATGGATTTTTAAAGGAAAGTGATCGTGAAAAAAATGACGATTTTAGCAGCTAAAGGTGGGTATTAAGTTCGAGTTTAGCGGCTAAAAACGTCATTTTTTCACGATTACTTTTCTTTAATAATCCGTTTTAAGGAATTTAAACTTTGTGAAAATTTGCTTTGGGCTTTTCCCCATCAAGTTATAATAAAATTTGCAACAAATATGTATAATTTCATGCATTTGTCCTACTGATTTAGTTTTCACTTTAGCGATTTTAGCGGCTAAACCCGAACTTATTACTCACCTTAAACTCGAACTTAATACCCACCCATAAGCGTAGGAAGGCCTCTGGGGAGGGGGCTTAGACCCCCCCCAGAAAAAATTTAGCCCCCCAGAATTTGAAAACCTATTGACGATTTTACATTTTTATAAAAATTAAACAAGTATATACAACCGCACAAAGTTCCGCTAAAGACTTTCATGCACAATCGAATTACTTGGGTTGTGGTAGCAGTTGCCGATGGCAATGTTTGAAGTCTGATATTTATGAAATAGAGCTGTGATTGAACTTATGGTTTAGTTGAATAACTAACAGCCTGTTTCTGTATGTCGAACGAGTTCAATCGATCGACTGAAATGCATAGAAACAGCGGTTTTTTGGTTATAAATTCAGCTGTTTGTTTCCATTTTAGTCGATCCCCAGAGCTCATTCTACATACATAAACAGGCTGTAAAGCTCCTTTATTATATTGTTTAGTCTGGTTTAGTCATCTTAATTAAAAATAGTAATTGGTATTAAAACTATTCTTTCATAAATTAATATCTTAATAATGCTGCAAAAAAGCGTCGCCAAAAAAGAAGTGAAAATGTTCTTTTGGGTCCGGAAAATGTTCTTTGGGTCCTATATTTATGAAGACCTCGAGCTTCAAGAAACAATAATTTATAATAATTTTTATATTTTTTATGATTTTTAATGCATTCTAACGCTTGTTTGAGTATTTTCAAAAATTATCGATTTTTGAATAATTTTATTTATTCTTACTCTTTTTTTAAACTATTTGAAAAAAGAAAACAAAAATTACGTATTAAAATATGAAAAAAACGGAAGTAAAAAACGTCCTGTGTAGTTAATATAATTAACTTCTTTGTGACGACATTTTTGGAAGTGCTTTTAAAGGTGTGCCTTTAAAACAAATCCCAATTTTTTGCTGGGAAAAGTGTGGAACTACTTTTATTTGCTTTATTATATATTATTTTGATGTCTATTTTTTTATTCTTTTTTATGAAATAAAAAAATAATTGAACCTTTAAGTTCAGTCTATACATTTTTAGCTAGGGGGGCTATAGCCCCCCCCCTAGAAAAATTGTCTAGCTACGCTAATGTACCCACCTTAAACTCGAACTTAATACCCACCTTTAGCGAAAAGTTGGAAGAAATATGTCCTAAGAAATTTGAAAAAGTATAAAGAATCCAAAATGCACTTTCAAATACCAACGAGATTTATCCCTGCCATCATTTTTTGAATTTGACAGCGCTTCTGAGAATCCCCACCTAAAGGGTGATACGGTCAAAATTTGGTCAAGGGAAAACGCGTGTAAATCGGTGAAATCGTTTATTTAAAAAATCAAATTAAATTTCTTTTTCAAGTTCAATTAGTATAAAATTCAGGAAAAATATTCAGTTAGGCTTTCGCTTTTCCAAATCCGAATTGCCGGGCCTCACGCTTTACACCTGCCATCAGATTTTGTACAGCCACCTTCTTCGCCGCAGAAAGCCAGTTTGCCTTGAACTGCTGCTCGTCCTTAGCAGTTTTTTGGTCTTCTTTAGGTTCCGCTTGACAATAGCCCAGTATTTCTCAATTGAGCGGAGCTCTGGCGTGTTGGGAGGGTTCTTGTCCTTGGGAACCATCTGCACGTTGTTGGCGGCGTACCACTCCATGGCCTTTTTACCGTAATGGCAAGATGCCAAATCCGGCCAAAACAGTACGGAACAACCGTGTTTCTTCAGGAAAGGCAGCAGACGTTTATTCAAACACTCTTTCACGTAAATTTCTTGGTTGACAGTCCCGGAAGCTATGAAAATGCTTTTCAAGCCACAGGTACAGATGGCTTGCAAAATCAGATATTTATTTGCGAACTTTGACAGTTTTATGTACTTGAAAATATCTGCTACCTTTCCCTTTACTTTTGCCGTATAAAACTCCTGTCCCGGAAACTGTTTGTAGTCGGCTTTGAGGTAGGTTTCGTCGTCCATTACCACGCAGTCAAACTTCGTCAGCATCGTCGTGTACAGCCTCCGGGATCGCTCTTTGGCCGTCGTATTTTGTTTATCATCGCGATTTGGAGTCACTACCTTCTTGTAAGTCGATAGTCCGGCTCGTTTTTTGGCTCGATGCACAGTTGTAGACGATACACCCAGCTTATTTGCGGCATCTCGGAGAGAGGTTAGGGTTTCGCTTGAAACTACCGGCAACTCTCTTTGTCGTCTCAGCGGCTTCCGGTTTTCGATTTCCCCCCGATCCAGACTTCCTGGCTGTCGACAAACGTTCCCCAAACACTTTAATTACTTTTGTAACGGTTGATTTGGCAACTTTTAGCGATTTTGCCAGCTTTGCGTGCGAGTAGCTCGGATTTTCGCGATGCGCGAGCAAAATTTTGATACGCTGCTCTTCTTGCTTGGACGGCATTTTGACAACTGAAGAGTTAATTCCAAAATTAAAATAGGAGGAACATTCTACACACACACACCTTCAAAATGAGGGGTGTTCAGTGTTTTTTAAATACAAAATTGAAAGAAATACGTCAAGTTTATATTGACCAAATTTTGACCGTATCACCCTTTAGTTTTATACTTCGCATTCGCAACTTGAAACTATTCTGGGTATCAGTGGTCCACAATGTTCATCCAAACTTTTGTTGCATCAGCGTAAGTTTCTCTAGATTTCGACAATACTTTACAGCAGAGCTTCCCAACCCAATTTGCTTCGCGCCCCCCAAAAATCATGTATCAATTTCGTTGCGATCTCTAAAAAGTGACGAAAATGGTTTCAAAATTTTTAAAATGTGTGAATACAAATTTGGGTACTGGTTCTGATAGTTTAGCAAGAAATCTAGCCGTTGCAAATAAAGTGAACGACTAATAATGGAAAGCCTATAACAAATTATAGAATTGCATGTAACTTCTTTTCTTTTCTCATTCATACAATCAATTCCGGGATATTGTTCTGCAGTGTTTTTGATGACCTACTTGGATTTTAATTATGCTAATGGTTCTATATATATACGATTTCGTCAACCATTTTCGTGCCACTGATTACTTTAGAATAAGCATTAGTGTATAAGTTTGTACTTTAAAAAAAAATTAAGAATTTTTATATGATTTGTGCCTATATATTGTACTGCGTAATCGATTAGGCCAAATACAGCTCACAGATTATAGAATGAATAAATGAAATGAAAAGTAATCGCGAAAATAAAGTGATTTTCAACTCGAAAATAGTACCCACCTTTAGTCGCTAAAGGTAAGGACTATGTGCGATTTTAGAGTTGACATTTTCGCGATTACTTTATTAAAACACTTCAATATAAAGCAGATAAATTAACTCAATTGGTGCGCAGTTTCTTGTTCCTCTAGATTTCGGCTTTACTTTACGGGAATATGTTTGTTTTCATTTCTAATTTGGTTATTTCAGGAAAAGTAACCGTGGTTTTCAACTCGAAAAACGAACATAGTACTCACCTTAAAATCGAAAATAAATCTGTTAAAGCAGACTAGAATTATAACTTTAATTTGCCAAATTTTACTATAACTTGAAAATAATGATCCAAAGCAACAATTGAAAAAGTTTATTTTGTTTAAAATTAATTCTTAATGGAAAGTAATAGAATTTAATATCGGCCTTAAGAGTATTAGTTAGATTTTGGTCACCTGGTTGATTTGGCACGGTTTTCAAAAAATTAAAATTCGGCTATACAATTTTGAAGATTTTAAAATGTCTATCTCGACTTGCTTTACAAAACCTCGACTTTCGACTTTTATATCCCTTGTTTATATTTTGAAGAAGTTATCACGGAAATTAACCATTTTGCAATGCGAAAACAGAACGTCAGCCTTTTCTGGCGATAAACCGTGAAACAAGATTGGTTATCGTCTACAAACTGGACTTTATCCTTAATTTCGAATTATGAATACACATTTAATTCTTGCCAGATGTTGAAAAGTTGAATTTAATGCTTCCAAAGAATATCTGCTATACGATAATGGAATTTTTGGTAATTGATAGACGAGCTAAATTATTTTCGTAAAGACTGATTTATATTTAGTTCAAGTCATGAAAATTGATTATGGAGAAGAGTTATTTCTATGTATTTTGTTTTTTGTTGTTGTTGTCAATTTATCTTCTTTTTTGTTTTACTATAAATAATATTTTATTAAATGGTTGTTATTATTAGTAATATTATCATTATTATTATTATTAAATCTATGCGTATTTACCATTAGATGTATAACTTAAAATTAAAAGAAAATTAAATTAAATTTTGTTAATTAATTACAAAAATTTGAATTATTTTTATTTTTGTTGTTTTTGTTTTGCATATATGACGATCTAGTTTTTATATAACCACGCGGTTTCGAGTAGTAAAGTCCGAACAAAACTTTTAGAACATATTACACTTACGACTATTATATAAATAATAAGATATTCTGTAAAATGAAAACGAAATGATAATAATAGAAAAATATTAAGAAACATAAAAAGAAAACACAAGGGGGGGTTCTATAAAGTAAGGACACGTTTATAAAAATTTATAACTTAAAAGCAAAGAAATAATAAAATTAGACGTAAAAGAAAAAAAAAAGAATGTGAAATGCACTTAACAATCAGGAGTGATGGTAAATTTTAGCTAAGGTAGATTGTTGACATACTGATACTAATGCTAATTCTAATGGTACTCCACCGATTGATTTCTTCATTGTCGGATTTAGATTTTCATTTTATATCATATGTACTAGTCAACAGATAAGAAAGGTTTAGAACCGTTAACAAATTTAGCTTGATGCAAATGCCTGGTGATGGTAGTATCGTGAGGGATTATTTTGCAGAGGTAAACAACAGTTATGTAGTGAATACCAATTAGGTGCCCTTCAGCTGTAAGGATTTGCGACCGACATCAAATGATCACAATTAAACTGGCTTGTGAATGCATGTTGCGCAAGAAATGACTACATGTGGTGAAATACATGAGTCAGAGAGGATGGGGAGCAGTTCGGCTAATATAATTTCTACCTAGAAGACAAAATACGAGCATAACTAGTATCTAACGTCGCCAATTTCCATCTCGTGATGTTGGTTTACTGCTCGCGATAATCATGATGATGATGCTGAGGAGTTTTTGGTTGAACTTCCTCCAGCGCGTTGCTTTTCAATGTATACGTTGAGAAGTCGTACTTTGCTCGGATTTAACATGGTCAACTTTGGCTTTACTTTTTCCTCGCCCATCACAATGTATAGTTTGACAATGCAAAAAACGGCAGCTTTTCGCACCATCGACTGGTAGTCATCAGCCAACCGGGCCAAATGGGGAAACACAATCTCTAATTGTGATTCGGTCAGTTCGGAACCATGGCGCTCTGCCAACTCTGTAAGCAATTTCAAGGCACACAGATTCACTGGATATGAACCCGTAGCAATAACTGGGTTCACTATGTTTATAGTCAAATTTAGTGGGAGAGCTGGTACGATCCGGGGGATTAGCATATCAAGTTCTCGCATGGTTTCTTTACTTTTGGGATAGCAGTTGATGATTTTGAGAAGAATCAATTCGACGAAGTTGATCCAGTTTGGTTTCATCTGGACACGGCGTAAAATTTTACTAAGAACCTGAAGAGCTTCTAGAACTACCTCATTAGAAGTGGCATCCAACATATTTAGGAGCATTTTCATGATAGCCCTAAAATGCTTATTCGGCAATTCACAGTTTCCGGATTTAATGCACACACCAAGATTGGCCAAAGATGTTTGAACTTGTGGTACTGGCGTATCGGGAGTGAGACCTAAAGCAATTTTAATGATTTCACTCTCTTGAGTTCCATTCTGTAAAATTAGTTCTCCATTATCTGTGAATTTGAAGTCCAATGAAGACGAGTTTGTTTGTACCATTGCGGAGCCCAGGGCACTTGATGTCATCTTGTTATGTTGCTCCAAAAGATTGCCGTCTAAGCGCATTGTAGTACTTTCAGGTGTGTTTGATTCGGTTGTAGTAGCAGACTGCGTTTTGGAATTCGAAGAGGCCCCAGAGTCTGCGGCCTCATTTAAGTGACCATTGTAACCCCCACCATTTGAATTGTTCGTCATTGCATTATATTTCGTTTCGAACCCACCGAAACAATTTCTTATTTCTTCAGTTGTTTTTTGGATGTTCTGCTGCACATCGACTTCTGAATACCCAAGCAGATCGTTATCTGTGACTGAAGACTGCCGAGATCTAGGACTAGTGAATTGGGGTTGAAGCGAGGAAAAGGGACCACTAACATTTGGACTTTGCAATGGCTTCGGACTTGAACTAGATAGAGGTGAAGAGGACGGGGAATTGGTTCCCGATGTACTGCTCCGCCGTAAATGTGTCTGTATACACGCTTTGGCAGAATCTTGGTATCCCTTGGGTAGTGTAGAGAGGACTCTTGTCATTTGTGGTGTGTTTAGATTGTACAATGCGATTAGGCAATGACGTGCTTGATTTCTCAATTCAAGACTCTTTTGATCGCCTGCCATTTGAACTATTTTAAGCAGAGCTTTGTCAACTATTGGCAGTACAGTTCCATCTTCAGAACCTGGAAAATCTGTATTCTTGCAATAGGTATTTGCCAAGCTAGTGAGAAATTTTAATATTGCAATTCTGGTCTTAGTACAAGGTGTCTGAGCCGAATCGGAGAGAATGCGGAAGACATCTTTCATTTGAAGATCAGTTGGGAAGTACTCATGAACAACTTGCAATGTTTTCCAAATTTTACCATGCATGGAATTTAATAGTTCCGTGCCCAATTTATTGAATAGTCGGGTTAATAGTATAAATAGCCAATCATGAAGATCGTTGGCATAGGCCAGTATCAGTTCCGTTACCGTTTCTAAGAAAAGCGAGTATACTTTGGTGTGCGTGTCCATAAACATTTTACGGAACGTATCAAGAATCAATTGCAGTTGTTGTGGCGTTAGTTCTTTGCCATCCGCTAGGTAGTGTGTCAAACTAATAAGACCATCTTTACGCTCAGACCAATGCGTTGAAGCACAGTACTGGATAATTGTATCTATGTCTTCAAATGGTGGTCGCAAGTAACTCCAATCTAGACGATTTCTCGAACCAGATAGTGAATAGTTGGAATTGTTTCCCCTTGTATAGGAAGAATCAAACGACCTCTCTGAGCACACTGACGATGCCTCGGAATCATCGGACTCATCGCGATTCATAAGTTTTCTGCTTAAACGAGCTCCGGCAGAATATCCTCCTCCTCGTTCTCTACCGTAATCACCCATAGAAGCGTAGTCCCCACCACTGCCATCCGGAGATAAGGCATCTGCCAGAGCATTTTCAGCATCTCTGCTTTGTTGAAGAAGTCGAGCTGCTACTAGCTGCCTAGTTGGTTGATTTCGTTCGGGGGTTCGACGAGAGTTGCCAGTCGTGTACATACTTCGTTTCATGAGAGGCCCACCACTATTTCCAATTCTAGTTGGACTAGTTTCACGGGAACTTGCCAATGATCTAGGAATGCCTGAAGCTTTTTTAGGTATCGTACCAGTTGGTCGGTAATACGAACTAATTCCATGTTGCTCTCTTAATTTTGAACTCGGAGAGGTCGATCTTGACCCGGGTTGTGACTGAGAGACACCAGCTCGACCTCGAACTCGAGGTGAGACACTGTTATTGGTGCTAGATTGCTGTGTACTTTGCGGTTGCGTGGTAGCTCCCAGCCTAGGACGAGGTAATGATCCAGTCACACCACCACTAGGAGTAGCATTTGTAGTTCCAGCATTGGCAGCTTTCTTCCTGGCAAGAAATGCATATTGCGCTCTTGCCTTTGCCCTATTTGCTGCGGCGGTATCGACGGCCGATACGCTTCGCATTCCTGGAGCTGGTTTCTGTATGGAACCAGGAGAACGTTGGATACGCGCTGTAGCTACAGTAGCACGACGATCTTCCGTTGCCCCTCCTCCGCCACCACCATCTCTTTCTCTCTCCAATGCCTTCTGAGCCGCTATGTCTAAAGTTCCGTAGATTTGATCAGCCATATCCGGAAAGTGTCGTCGAAATACCCAGTATGCTCTCCTCGAATGTCGTCGAGCTTCACTGTCTGCATCGGAAATTGATTTTTTCAGGGTATCACGCAAAAGAGGGGCACTCCTTTCAATTGCCTTTGTTGGCCACTCCTCACATAACAGACAAATAATTTCACACAAGGCTGCACGAATGTCTTTTGACTTGGATGTTTGCAACATGTCCGCTATGATCTTCAGTAACTTGGGAGCATGAGTATATTTTATGATATATTTTACCGCCAATGCAGAAGCTGATGCTATAACTTTGGCTGAATTTTGAATCAAAAGAATCAATTGCTCCATTATATACTCGCAAAATTTATCCAATTTTTGGTGTAATGTCTTGGACATGAATGCGATTGTAATGCATGCCTCTCTGATTACTTGAGACCTCAATTCTTCCTTTAGGATATCCAAAAAAGAGATCGACAACTCCTTGAGTTGAACTGTTACAAATTGGGGCTGAGCTTGAATGTTAAGTAGCAGAAGGGAGCGTAATTTCTTCAATGCATCCACACGTTTATCCCAGTCCGCGTTTTTATCACCTGTAATGGTCAATATGTTTCTATAAATATCGTCCATATCTTTGGGGTGAAATATGTTTAAATGTGGCACAGCTTCGAACGAGGCCTCGAATATTTCCATTGTAACTGCACCTGCATCGGCAGCACTCTCAGCTGCAATGTTATTTTTGCTGCGCATTGTTGCGGAAACTGTACGTTTAACGATTTTTGTGGGTCTATCTCGTGCTGCAATGTTGTCTGCTTCGTCGTGTCCATTATTATTCATGTGAGCTTGTTGTGATGTGAGAAGGGCAGATTTAAGAAGCAAACCCTCACTTTTAATTTGATCGAATTTTTGCTCTAGTATGGCCAACTTTGAAGCGGGCAAGTCATCTCGCCGGCGTAAATCAGGTCTTAATCTATCACCAACGTGTTTATAGATCTCCACCAATGTTTGTATGGCAGAATCCCGCACCGATACTGTAGGGTCCCCAAGAAGAATACAAATCGATTGAATGTAATTGCGTACACTTAATTGTGATGTTCCATATACACTGAGTGTATTCACTATGGTCTGTAGGAACTCCTCTCGAACCTTAGCGTTTTTGTGCTTAAAACAACTTACTGCCAACTTATCCAACAACACCTGTGGAGACAATACCTTGTGCTCCATCAAAGTTTGCAACAAAAGTTGCGCTTTTTCCCTTACGGTGTCCTTGCTATCACCGAGGCGATCAATAACATGCGGCAAAACTGTCGATGTGTATGCATTGAAATCGGGTCCCAGCCTTTTTATGAGCTCTGTGAATGCCTCCAGAGATTTTTGTGCAATTTTGAAGTGGCTTCCCGTAAGCCAAGGCATAAGACCATCAACCAAAAGTCCCATGTCCGTACAAACGATTGAATTTGTGTCATCACTTAGGAATGTAACAAGGTCTTCAGCTAATTGTCCTTTTACTCGCATGTCCGCTTTGGGCATCAGCTGTATGAAGCCATCCAAATCGCTTGGCTTTCGATACGCCATGTTTGGTTAGAGGGCAAATACTTCTTACTTCCAACTTGGTACAAGTCTGAAAAATTAAAAAAAAAAAATTGAGTTTTAGCAAACGGAAATATAACTTGACGGCATTCAAGAAGTATGGTATAATTTAATCTTTTTTGGGATCTTCATTTGCATTTGGACTTGAGTTCGGCCGGTCCACCACCAGGAACAACAAATATAATTGTTTCCTTACACAGAAAAAAATCCGTAGTTAAACTATCGTTGAATTTAACTTATTTTTATTGGAAAAATAAATTTGTTTGTAATTAATTTATTTATTTATATATTTACAATCATAATGAATTATGAAAATAAACAGAAAATATAGGTGCTAACAACATAGGGTTTCGACCTGATTCATTTTTAAGTTAAGAAAATTTAGGTTATATAGAATTTACGTTATTTTAGAAGAGAGAAGCTTAAATGAGATGATAGATGTTACAATGTTTTAGAAGGGTAAGTACGTTTTCAATATTTTCAGAAGTGATTATACATAGGAGTTGAGGAACGGTAGAAAATTATATGGTTGATATCAATTGGTTCGCTTTGTCCCAATCTACACAAATCTAACTTTTGCCAAAATGTAATATTTTATAATGGGCTTAAAATTTTTAATCAATTACCATTACAACTAAAAATTGGAGAAATTTTAAAGAATTCAAGCGCAATATAATTGTATATGTTAAACAAAACTATTAATGTATAAAATCCGAGCTAAATTATAATTTGTAATATCAAATAGCTTTAACAGCCAATTTCTCATATCCGAAACGAACGCTTTCGTTCGACTGAAATGCCAAAGACAGCTGATTTTCCTTTATAAATTCAGCTGTTTTTGGGCATCCTAGTCGAACGAAAGCATTCGTTTCGGATATGAGAAATTGGCTGTAAAATGCTAAACAAATAAATACATAAAATAAAAAATAAATAAAAAAAATAATATGATGTATTTCTGATGGAGAATTCTGGAAACGCCCTCGGGGAAAACAGGTGTGGGTTTATATGGATTTGTATATTTCCCAGCAAAAACTAGGTAATCACATCTCATTACAATTTACATAACCAGGAGTAAAGCTTTAATTACACAGTGCATTACATTGCGGTCAGTTATAATGACTAACTTGTAATGACAATAATAAATACTTCTCGGTAATTTTCGAATTGATATTCTCAAAATTTAAGGCATTTGGCTGTTAATGAATTAATTAAATAGAATAAATGATGGTACCATTAGGTATAATTATTCACATAATTGAGCATTTACTCAAAAAGAATATTTTATGTAACAATAATTCTGAAGATTTTTCCGTTAAGGAATATTCTTCACGAATATTTCATAATAATTGTGTTTTAAATTAATTACCATATTATGTTTTAAATAAATGCTATTTTACCTCATTCACATTACACTTTCAAAATCGACTTCACTAGATTTCAACCGTCATGTGGCTTATAAAAAGGAATATATAAAATCCACTTTTAGTAGATTTTGAACATAATGTGAATGGGCTACTAGGTAACGTAATTCACAAACCGAACTCCCTTAACAATAACATTTATTTCTATTTTAAGTGTGGAATTAATTTGCGTGTAATCTTATTTAGATTATTTGTTACATTTTTGTTTATTTCTACTATATTTGTTTCTATTCAAGTAATGTTCATATTACAGCATTACTCGCTATATTTTGATACATTGTAATCGGCGAGATTTGGTTGCCTGATACAATAAGTGGCTATTTTGCAAACTTTGGTATATCTACGAATAAGTGATTACATATTAGGTGATTATTTGTTGTTTTAAAAGCACTACTTATTTCATGGCCAAAGGTATGCCTGGGGAGAAGTACTTTCCTCCTAGGACATGTATGTAAATATAATCCGGAGCGATGCCAATTAATAAGTAGTTATTAATTTTTAAACAGATTTACCTACAAGATAATTATAATTAATTATCCCATACAACCATTTCCGATTGCTTCAGATAATCTCTTGCTGTTTTTTTTTAATGTCTTTGATATTAAAGATGTTGTATCGAACGACTGGTGTATAGGATGCAAATTTTTCAGCTTCAGCAGCAATGGAGTTTCCATGAGTTCCTATAAAGTTCCATTTTTTGTTTCTGTAGAAAGACGATATTTCGTGCAAGATGGACAAAAATTGTTGGTTTAGAGTATGTTGTTTAGAGAACTCCATTAGGTAATCGACGACACTGCATTAAGCGAGCTTCAACTAGTAAATTTTTTATTGGGGTAGATCTCATTGCACCCAGGGCTACTCTTATTGAAGAATAATATGTCGAATATAATTTTTGTAGTTGTGTCTTCGAAGCACTTGGTTTTGGTAAAAGAAATTCTGCTACCTGTTGTATCACATCAATTATTTATGGATTGGAAAAGGACTTCGATCTCATCTTGAATATTATAATTAGGTCGGTGTTTAGCCATGATATATAAATCGTCGGCGTAGATGACATGCTTCAAGAACTGATGTTCTACTATAATTCGATTGAGTTTGTCAGTTGCAATTTGAAACAATACTTCCGATAGCGGCGATCCTCAATGTGTGTGAAGATAAATTCGAATTTGAAATTTGCAGCAAAAACTTAGCCGAGACACAAACCAACACTAAAAATATTTTTCAAATTCGAATTTAGGATTTCAAATTCGAATTTGGATTTTTTAGTATTTGGCTTATTATTTAAAAACTAAGCCGCTTGCGATATAGAGAGTAGGCTCATTGGAAAGGGCTTGAGCTCAGCTTTCATAATCACAAAAGTCTTCATTAGAAAAGTATTTGTGAAAAGCGAAAATTTGAAAACAAAATTTTCATCAAATTTTTACAACGGGCCCACTGTGCCAAAACTAAGCCGCGTGCGATATAGAGACTAGGCTCATTGGAAAGGGCTTGAGCTCAGCTTTCATAATCACAAAAGTCTTCATTAGAAAAGTATTTGTGAAAAGCGAAAATTTGAAAACAAAATTTTCATCAAATTTTTACAACGGTGCCAAAACTAAGCCGCGTGCGATATAGAGACTAGGCTCATTGGAAAGGGCTTGAGCTCAGCTTTCATAATCACAAAAGTCTTCATTAGAAAAGTATTTGTGAAAAGCGAAAATTTGAAAACAAAATTTTCATCAAATTTTTACACTGTGCCAAAACTAAGCCGCGTGCGATATAGAGACTAGGCTCATTGGAAAATGCTTGAGCTCAGCTTTCATAATCACAAAAGTCTTCATTAGAAAAGTATTTGTGAAAAGCGAAAATTTGAAAACAAAATTTTCATCAAATTTTTACAACGGGCCCACTGTGCCAAAACTAAGCCGCGTGCGATATAGAGACTAGGCTCATTGGAAAGGGCTTGAGCTCAGCTTTCATAATCACAAAAGTCTTCATTAGAAAAGTATTTGTGAAAAGCGAAAATTTGAAAACAAAATTTTCATCAAATTTTTACAACGGGCCCACTGTGCCAAAACTAAGCCGCGTGCGATATAGAGACTAGGCTCATTGGAAAATGCTTGAGCTCAGCTTTCATAATCACAAAAGTCTTCATTAGAAAAGTATTTGTGAAAAGCGAAAATTTGAAAACAAAATTTTCATCAAATTTTTACAACGGGCCCACTGTGCCAAAACTAAGCCGCGTGCGATATAGAGACTAGGCTCATTGGAAAGGGCTTGAGCTCAGCTTTCATAATCACAAAAGTCTTCATTAGAAAAGTATTTGTGAAAAGCGAAAATTTGAAAACAAAATTTTCTTCAAATTTTTACAACGGGCCCACTGTGCCAAAACTAAGCCGCGTGCGATATAGAGACTAGGCTCATTGGAAAGGGCTTGAGCTCAGCTTTCATAATCACAAAAGTCTTCATTAGAAAAGTATTTGTGAAAAGCGAAAATTTGAAAACAAAATTTTCATCAAATTTTTACAACGGGCCCACTGTGCCAAAACTAAGCCGCGTGCGATATAGAGACTAGGCTCATTGGAAAGGGCTTGAGCTCAGCTTTCATAATCACAAAAGTCTTCATTAGAAAAGTATTTGTGAAAAGCGAAAATTTGAAAACAAAATTTTCATCAAATTTTTACAATGGGCCCACTGTGCCAAAACTAAGCCGCGTGCGATATAGAGACTAGGCTCATTGGAAAGGGCTTGAGCTCAGCTTTCATAATCACAAAAGTCTTCATTAGAAAAGTATTTGTGAAAAGCGAAAATTTGAAAACAAAATTTTCATCAAATTTTTACAACGGGCCCACTGTGCCAAAACTAAGCCGCGTGCGATATAGAGACTAGGCTCATTGGAAAGGGCTTGAGCTCAGCTTTCATAATCACAAAAGTCTTCATTAGAAAAGTATTTGTGAAAAGCGAAAATTTGAAAACAAAATTTTCATCAAATTTTTACAACGGGCCCACTGTGCCAAAACTAAGCCGCGTGCGATATAGAGACTAGGCTCATTGGAAAGGGCTTGAGCTCAGCTTTCATAATCACAAAAGTCTTCATTAGAAAAGTATTTGTGAAAAGCGAAAATTTTAGGGCACACGTATTTGTGGTCCTACAATACCTCTAGATTTCCAATTTCAGGTAAATTGAATAAAAACTGCGGTTTCTATAAGCCCAAGAAGTAAAATCTGGAGATCGGTCTATATGGGGGCTATACCAAAACATGGACCGATACTCACCATTTATGGCACACCTCTTTATGGTCATAAAATACCTCTAGATTTCAAATTTCACGCAAATTAGATAAAAACTACGATTTCTATAAGTCCAAGACCCCAAATCGGGAGGTCGGTTTATATGGGGACTATATCAAAACCTGGACCGATATAGTCCATCTTCGAACTTGACCTGCCTGCAGACAAAAGACGAGTTTGTGCAAAATTTCAGCACGATTGCTTCATTATTGAAGACTGTAGCGTGATTACAACAGACAGACAGACAGACAGACAGACGGACATCGTTATATCGTCTTAGAATTTCTCCCTGATCAAGAATATATATACTTTATATAGTCGGAAATCGATATTTCGATGTGTTACAAACGGAATGACAAACTTATTATACCCCCGTCACCATTCTATGGTGGTGGGTATAAAAATTGTGTTTTGCTATCGTAATCAATTACACTTTTAATTGAATCAATTGGATTTAATTGAATTAATTAAATTTGGGAATCCGAAGCGCGAATCAACAAAATCTTCATCACGTATATATATTTTAAATTAAAGTTTTAATTAATAATTTAATTTAAAATCTATTTCATCACAATTTAATTGATTCCATTATTTATTTAGTTAAAATAAAAATCAATTGCAAAATTGAATTGGAACAACTAATTTTTAGTTGTTATAGATGATTGATATTATCATTTTCGTGATAAAAAAAACTTTAATTAAGAATTGATTGGATCAATTAATTTTGCGATATATCAATATTTTGTTTTTTTTTCGCATACAAACGCATTGAACCTAAAAGTTTATTGATAAATATCAGCTGTTCCCAAAGTATGAGTCCTACGCAGAAGAAATATCTTCAACACATTTCTTTTGAAAAAGGTGATAGAAGTTGAAAATTTTTCAATAAATTAATTGGTAAAGGGTGATTTGTTAAGAGCTTGATAACTTTTTTTTTTTAAAAAACGCATAAAATTTGCAAAATCTCATCGGTTCTTTATTTGAAACGTTAGATTGGTCCATGACATTTACTTTTTGAAGATAATTTCATTTAAATGTTGACCGCGGCTGCGTCTTAGGTGGTCCATTCGGAAAGTCCAATTTTGGGCAACTTTTTCGAGCATTTCGGCCGGAATAGCCCGAATTTCTTCGGAAATGTTGTCTTCCAAAGCTGGAATAGTTGCTGGCTTATTTCTGTAGACTTTAGACTTGACGTAGCCCCACAAAAAATAGTCTAAAGGCGTCAAATCGCATGATCTTGGTGGCCAACTTACCGGTCCATTTCTTGAGATGAATTGTTCTCCGAAGTTTTCCCTCAAAATGGCCATAGAATCGCGAGCTGTGTGGCATGTAGCGCCATCTTGTTGAAACCACATGTCAACCAAGTTCAGTTCTTCCATTTTTGGCAACAAAAAGTTTGTTAGCATCGAACGATAGCGATCGCCATTCACCGTAACGTTGCGTCCAACAGCATCTTTGAAAAAATACGGTCCAATGATTCCACCAGCGTACAAACCACACCAAACAGTGCATTTTTCGGGATGCATGGGCAGTTCTTGAACGGCTTCTGGTTGCTCTTCACTCCAAATGCGGCAATTTTGCTTATTTACGTAGCCATTCAACCAGAAATGAGCCTCATCGCTGAACAAAATTTGTCGATAAAAAAGCGGATTTTCTGCCACTGATTTTGGTAATAAAATTCAATGATTTGCAAGCGTTGCTCGTTAGTAAGTCTATTCATGATGAAATGTCAAAGCATACTGAGCATCTTTCTCTTTGACACCATGTCTGAAATCCCACGTGATCTGTCAAATACTAATGCATGAAAATCCTAACCTCAAAAGAATCACCCTTTACAAATAACTTTTTAATCAAGATGGAAACATTAAATTAATTAATAATCTTAAAATTTTTAAGTAAAAAACTAGTTGATACAATTAACTTTTTAATGAACAAATGAACTTTTTAATGAAGTAATTAAATGTATCAATTAATATCGTGATTGAATCAGAAAAAAATTTTTGTGTGTATACAAAAAAGAACATTGACAATATAGAGATTTTTTAACATTTAAATAAAACTTTAAAATTTAATTATATCTATATGGTGAAGACTATTGTGGGTCTGAAAGCTGAGCTCAAGCCCTTTCCAATGAGCCTAGTCTTTATACCGCACGCGGCTTAGTTTTGGCACAGTGGGCTCGGTTGTAAAAATTTCTTGAAAAAGCATTTTCAAATTTCCGCTTTTCACAAATACTTTTCTAATGAAGACTTTTGTGATTATGAAAGCTGAGCTCAAGCATTTTCCAATGAGCCTAGTCTCTATATCGCACGCGGCTTAGTTTTGGCACAGTGGGCCCGTTGTAAAAATTTGATGAAAATTTTGTTTTCAAATTTTCGCTTTTCACAAATACTTTTCTAATGAAGACTTTTGTGATTATGAAAGCTGAGCTCAAGCCCTTTCCTATGAGCCTAGTCTCTATATCGCACGCGACTTAGTTTTGGCACAGTGGGCCCGTTGTAAAAATTTGATGAAAATTTTGTTTTCAAATTTTCGCTTTTCACAAATACTTTTCTAATGAAGACTTTTGTGATTATGAAAGCTGAGCTCAAGCCCTTTCCAATGAGCCTAGTCTCTATATCGCACGCGGCTTAGTTTTGGCACAGTGGGCCCGTTGTAAAAATTTGATGAAAATTTTGTTTTCAAATTTTCGCTTTTCACAAATACTTTTCTAATGAAGACTTTTGTGATTATGAAAGCTGAGCTCAAGCCCTTTCCAATGAGCCTAGTCTCTATATCGCACGCGGCTTAGTTTTGGCACAGTGGGCCCATTGTAAAAATTTGATGAAAATTTTGTTTTCAAATTTTCGCTTTTCACAAATACTTTTCTAATGAAGACTTTTGTGATTATGAAAGCTGAGCTCAAGCCCTTTCCAATGAGCCTAGTCTCTATATCGCACGCGGCTTAGTTTTGGCACAGTGGGCCCGTTGTAAAAATTTGATGAAAATTTTGTTTTCAAATTTTCGCTTTTCACAAATACTTTTCTAATGAAGACTTTTGTGATTATGAAAGCTGAGCTCAAGCCCTTTCCAATGAGCCTAGTCTCTATATCGCACGCGGCTTAGTTTTGGCACAGTGGGCCCGTTGTAAAAATTTGATGAAAATTTTGTTTTCAAATTTTCGCTTTTCACAAATACTTTTCTAATGAAGACTTTTGTGATTATGAAAGCTGAGCTCAAGCCCTTTCCAATGAGCCTAGTCTCTATATCGCACGCGGCTTAGTTTTGGCACAGTGGGCCCGTTGTAAAAATTTGATGAAAATTTTGTTTTCAAATTTTCGCTTTTCACAAATACTTTTCTAATGAAGACTTTTGTGATTATGAAAGCTGAGCTCAAGCCCTTTCCAATGAGCCTAGTCTCTATATCGCACGCGGCTTAGTTTTGGCACAGTGGGCCCGTTGTAAAAATTTGATGAACATTTTGTTTTCAAATTTTCGCTTTTCACAAATACTTTTCTAATGAAGACTTTTGTGATTATGAAAGCTGAGCTCAAGCATTTTCCAATGAGCCTAGTCTCTATATCGCACGCGGCTTAGTTTTGGCACAGGGGGCCCGTTGTAAAAATTTGATGAAAATTTTGTTTTCAAATTTTCGCTTTTCACAAATACTTTTCTAATGAAGACTTTTGTGATTATGAAAGCTGAGCTCAAGCCCTTTCCAATGAGCCTACTCTCTATATCGCACGCGGCTTAGTTTTTAAATAATAAGCCAAATACTAAAAATCCAAATTCGAATTTGAAATCCTAAATTCGAATTTGAAAAATATTTTTAGTGTTGGTTTGTGTCTCGGCTAAGTTTTTGCTGCAAATTTCAAATTCGAATTTATCTTCACACACATCGATCCTCAGGAATTCCATTGTTGAGAGGTTTAATGGAAGAATAGATGTTGTTAACTCTTACTCTTATTTTCCTGTTTGATAGGAAAGCATGCACATATTTTATAATATTCTCACCGAGTTTCCATTCAAGAAGCTGAGAAATGATAGAATGTATTCCTATTCTGTCTCAAAAATTTTATGAACTAACCGTGGGTATAAAGTTCAATGACCGTACATATAAGTTCATTATGAACTAAAGCAAAATTTGCATACGTAGTTAAAAAGTACAACAGGGCATTCAATTCAGTAGTTAAAAAGTACAACAGGGCATTCAATTTTTAAGGTTTTAACAACGCTTTGGGGACATCTCAAAATGTGGACTATAATTTAGTTCAATTTTTGCACAAGGTAGTTCATTCTTCCAATAAAACAGTTTACTTTTTTCGGTGTAGAAAACTCTTCGTCAGGTTACTTGAAAATACATATATAGAATCTCAGATGAATTTGATAACAGATACCCTGCCATGCAAACATATATACCAACATAGAAATCGGGAGACATTGACCGATCCATAATCGCTACTCTTATTTACGGACCGAAAATACAAAAAAAATAAACTACATTGTGGAAAAAATAAACTATCTCGTACGAAAATTGATCTAAATTGTTTTCCAAATTTTGAGATTCATTAAATTAACCAAAATTTTCCGACATTTTTGAGATTTTTAACTACCATTTACGAAATGCATATTTCTGGAAAAGCAAAAATGAACTAAAAAAAAAGAAAAAATCTTAATCAGATACGAAAAACTTCTTCTGTTTTAGTTAGAATTGAACTAATTTGTATGTCATTGAAATTTTACTGCCATTTAGTCCATAAAATTTTTGAGACATACTTGGAATAAAGAAAAAAATCGTTGGGCCGGGGAAAATTTTAAAAATAAACTAAAACAAAATAAAATTTTTGCAATAAATGTTAGCTTCAGTTTTACAACAGGCTTTTTTTCTGTGTACCTCTAAATATTGAATTTCCGGCAAGTCGGATAAAAATTGCGGTGTCTAGAAGCCCAAGAAGGGAGATCGGGCTATATGGGGGATATACCACACCGTGGACCGATACACACCATATTCGGCACACTTATTTGTGAACCCAAGATACCTCTCAATTTTGAATTTCAGGCAGATTGGACAAAAGTTCGGATGTCTAGACGCTCAAGAAGTCAAATCGGGAGAAAGGGCTATATGGAGGCTAAACTAAAGTTTGAACCGGTACACAATATATTCCTCACTCCTTTTTAAGGACCCAAAATAACTCTAGATTTTTAATTTCAGGTAAATCGGAAAAAAATTGCGGAATCTACAAGTACTATACCAATACATGGACCGATACACACCATTTTCGATACACCTATATTCGGTCCTATAATACCTCTAGATTTCCAATTTCAGACAAATCGGATAAAAACTACGGTTTTTAGAAGCCCAAGGCCCCAAATATGGGAGCTATATCAAAGCCTGGACCGATATAGCCCATTTTCGAACTTGGCCTGCGTGCAGATAAAAGACGAATCTGTGCCGGACGGACATGCTTATTTCGTCTTACAATTTCTCCCTGATCAAGAATATATACACTTTATATAGTCGGAAATCGATATTTCGAAGTGTTACAGACTGAATGACAAACTTATTATACCCCCTCACCATTCTATGGTGGTGGATATAAAAAAACATAACATAACACTTTATTGAATAGAAAAGAAATACATTTCATCTTATGAACTACAAAATTGCACAGATTTGGCTCAGCCTTATATCTAGAATATATATTTTGTAAGAGAAAAAATTGGTGCAAAAATGGCTTTTATGTGCAGGAAAACTATTAACAAAAGCTTTCTATAAAAATATTTGTAAGTAATCAATTAAAGGGTATAAAAAAATATTTAGAATACATCAATGTGGTATTTGAGTTTCAAAATATAATTTGGTAGCATTTTGGTTATGAGGTCACTATCCATTGAGAATTGATACAGTTTTAGCAAAACCAAGAAAGTCTTCAGTAGGTTAGGTATAGTGGTAGCCCGATATTTCAGGCTCACTTAGACTATTCAGTCCATTGTGATGCCACAGTGGTGAACTTCAAAGTTTGCAGTATATATACAGTGAAACCTCTCAGATATGGACATCCACGGTCGTCTATATTTTGTACAAATTTGGGGGCTTTGAATTGCATTTATAAAATGGAAATAAATAATTTTATGCACAACAAAGAACAAGAACCCTAGGAAACACACGCAAGAACTTCAACATCAGAACTATTGAAAGTATCCTTAATAAGTGCGATGAATAGTTGTGCTAAACCCGTATCTAAAATCATGTTGCAATGTTCTAAGAAGAGGATGACCATCAACATATTCTAATTACATCTGTGGATTAACGAATTCTTCAATATGAGCGGCGAGCTTTGCTTCGTTATCGTGTTGGGTTATGCAAGCAAGTTTAATTTATCGACTCATTGCTTCAAATGTTTTTCCAATAGACTCTTGTGTTGATAATTATACATACAGCATTGAATATAATCTAAATTTACGAATTTGGACATTGAAACAAGACCTTAAGTCATCATGTTCTGAAGTTGAGTAATTTGCGAGGGTAGAATTGTGCTCATAGTTATGAATTTTTACTATCCAGGCCCATTTGCCCGCATAAATTGTCCCTATAAAAATTTTAAATATATATGACGAACACATAACAAAAATATCGTGGGTAGAATTTTCACTATCGACATTGATAAATGTAATTATCTCATAGGTAATCAAAGGAACAAGAATTACAACCGAAATTCACAAAAAACCGAGCCACTTTAAACCGGTACGTTATTAATCTACATATTCATATGCTCTATATGTCTTTACAAACGTATCCCTTATTTGAGCCATAAAAATGGTTAACAGTTATGATAGTAATATTTGCAAAATAAATTATATTGCCTACACATAATCTCGGGGTTTCCATATATTTAATATGTACATCAAAATTCCCTTTAAATACTATGGCGACTTTTCGATTAGTCAAATTTAAAAAATACAACTATAACCAAATTTATGGTCCTCTATAAGCAAGGATAACTAATATATCAACAGAAGGTTCTTGTACCAATAGAAACAATGCAGTTCTGCATTCAAAACTACAACAAATTAATGTTTTTTTTACCAAAACCAACAAAATTATACTAAATTTCATATTTTTTCACGATGTCAAAGTAATGGTGAAACCAATAAATATACGACCGAAAGTTCGGCTAGGCCGAAATGATTGTGTACAATGTTCTAATAAAGATTGTCATCAAAATTTCAAACTTTTTAATATTGTCATTTTTAGTGTAAGTTTGTCCACATCATTTTTGTAATTGATCGGTTTATATATTTATAAGGTAAGGATAGGCTAATAAATAATGCCATAATATCATTACATGTACTACGGTGCACTATGTGTACTTCGTATAAACAATCAGTCTAAATGCGCATCACAGATGATATATGTATTTATATTAATTATGGACCTATATTGACATTTTTACGTTATTTTAAGAAAATATATAATAATGTCACGTACGGGGAGCATTGAACGAAAGTCAACTGTCAGGAAACTCTAGAAATCAAATCTGGGGATCGGTTTATATAGGGGCTATACCTAAAAATGCCCGATGTGGTTCATTCACAATATTTTTCATTTCATTACGACCGATATTTTGATGCGGTTTGAGAACGATATTTTGATGCGTTACACATGGAATGGCAAAGTTAGTATACCCCATCCTATGGTGGACGGAATAAAAAGGTGTGACACTCGGTGATTCATTTCATTTATTAATTGTCGAAGAAAAGACTTCAGCTAATACTGTATTAATTAGAATAAAAAAATATACCACATGAGGAATAGGAATATTAAAATATATTTTCACGAGTAGACGTTGATTTACAAGAACGGATGTATACAAATGAAGAAATGTTTCAACTTGTATTCTTTTTTATTTTCTATAAAAATATAGCATTTTTTATGAAACTGAATTATCATTCAATGTAGCATATATTCCATGAGATAATTATTATCGTTCTACAAGAAAAATTTATTGTGTGTTTGGATTCGGATTAAATAAAATGTCTTTGTTTTTTATTAAAACTTAAGTTTAGTAATTCATGGTTAAATTATTTAAGGATACTGAAAAAAAACTTCTAGTAAAATAGATGTTATATGACGCACATATCAAATGGGTTTCTTCATATTTTTGTAAAACATAATTGCCCTTTTACTGCGCACTGTTCGTAAACATGTAATTGAAAGGACTACAAAAGTGTAGATATGTAGAAAAATACGGTGACCCACAACTCACCACTCGCAGAAAGACAAGAATCTTTAGTTCATACTCATACATATTCACATTCCTATGCTCTATACAGGAAGGCTGAGAAAAGGCGAAAACGCTAAAGAAAGTGCTGCGACAATGGGTGGGTGTGTGCGCAAGGTTAGGAGTGACAATGGCATCACAATGACAGAATCGTTAAAGTATGACAACAAAACGAAGAGACACAGAAAACACACAGAAAACAACCCATCACATACAAATGTGTGTAATTGAAACCCAAGTGGTGGTAACTTCGGCCAGTTGTTGCTACTATGCTCTCCAGCGCAGATTTGTTTGTATGGTCGTCAATGGTTTGGTGTATGTGAATCATCTTTTGACGAATATGAACATAAAAATAATAATAATAAAAAAACACACACACTCGCACGCACAGAATCAAAAAGAAGATTTAAAATATTAATATAAAAAGCCCACAAAATACCTCCCAGTGCCAAGATGACTACGACACTAAAAAGATTAATGAATTCTGATAGATTAGAAACGAAATGATAAAATTTATTTTCAGATTTTTTTTTTAATTTATTGACTAACAAATGCTATCTTCCTTAATATCGTCTATAATAAAGAGCGAGAGCAGTGGACTCGTTTGACTTTTCTGTACCTACATAGGGACTAATAAATGTCCGTGAAATTGCAATCGTCACATAGTTTTTAGTCTTTTAACAAATCAATTAACTTTCTCAAAACTCTTGAGCTTCGCAAATCGATGATGTCAGTGGGCAATGCAAGCAGTTGGTTGGTAGATTTTTTTCTCTTTTTCTATTGTGGAAAATATTAAACATGACGCTTTTGGTTATAACAACATAGAACGTGTTGACGATAACGTTGGCGTTGCCTTGGTCATGCGACCAATGCAAAAATAGACATTGTTAAATTAAGAAATGTTCATTTGTATATTTTTGGTTTGGCACATTCAGGCATACCTAGAGATGGAAAAACAATCAGAGCCTCTTGAAGTGGATTTAAATTATAAAATACGAGAAACAATGACTCTTGTGACGTTGTTTTTATATATCGCCAGCTTGTTTGCTCGTTTTCCTAAGACAAATTGACATTCTGCCCCGAAAGAGGCCAAGTCTGTCAAGCAAACAACCGTGGCGACAGAAGCAGCAGATTATAGCAGCTGCTGCGTGAATACTATTACCCTGCTCTTTGTGTCGTCATGAGGGAAAATGGCATTTGGCGATTTGGCCAAAATTAAAATAAAAACAAGCAATTAGAAAAAAAAAGAAATACAACAAATTGATTTCAACGCACACAATTTGGCACGCGGATAATATGTCTATCGGAGACCGGCAAGTCTACAAATACATTTATTCTGCATGATGGTTACTATATATACGAATGAAATTGCTTCCTGCTTCTTGAACTCACCTCAATAATGTGAAACTTATCAACGAACGAAGCCAAAAGCGTCTATGTTAGCTTTAAAAGAACTTAGTGGAATAGATGGTGGAAGTTGGCTGGTGACAATTTGCAGCCTTAGGTGCAGGGCCAGCGTCCAATGAGAATTGCAGCCTACGGCTGCTTTTAGATTTTCACTGTAAATTGATTTTCCTTACACAAACTCACACACACGTATAATGGGATTGTAGATTATTTCACTTTTTTTATCCCTGTAAATAATAAGAGGATAAAAATAAATTCGCACTTCTGGAAAAATCTTGGTTGGTTTCACATGTGTCGTTATTTTCATATATATCCAGTAACTAGGTATCTGTCCCTGTTATGGGATGTGGACTATCTTATGGATATTGCAAAAACAACCACACGCCACTTGGGCTTGATATACTCACTATTGTTTATAAAAACTGCACAGTTAATTCTTATCATATGAAACGAACGTTTGCTGCGATTTTTCCATCAATTCTAATGTATTTGTAATTCTTCTTCGTATAATCTCACAACTCTTCGTATTTCTTACAAATATTTTGCACTCTTTTTCGTATGGGGTTCGTTTCGCGTTTTTGTCGATTCTTTGATTGTTTCTTTTACTCGTTTTCCGTTTTATGGATGGTGACACCACCAACTTTTTCCGACGCTGCAGAATTTCAAGATTTTATTTCATATTTGGCTAAGAAATAGGGTGCTCATTTGCAAATGAAAACATAAACTATTGGAATTTTTCACCGCATTTCTTTTTCGCCATAATTTTGAAAGTGTTTTCATTGGAATTTACAAGTTAATTTCCCCTTTTCTGAGCGTTGTGTTGGAAAAAATTTAATGTTCGTATATGACTGAACTTTTTATTATGTCACTTAGTTTGTCAAAAATATCAATTAGTGTAGATGACGCATCCACGTACTACGTATAAATCATAACAGATACGTTTAGTAACGTAAGAGGCGTACTCTAATGTCTCGTTCGCACAATACATAATTTCGTCCAATAATGCAGGTTTCCAATCAGTAGTGGGACTGCCGAGCATTTTTTGCACGTCGATGCCGCCGCCGAACATGTCGACTCATCTCGACGCAAATTTAGCCGCCAATTAATCACAAATATATTTTGCCAAAATGTGGTTCAACTTCTCAATAGTGACGGCGCATTTGCATGAGTTTTGGATATCGTATACGACTGTTTTCCACGTAGTGGGGATTCTCAGAAGCGACGTCAAATTCAAAAAATGTTGGCAAGGGTTAAGTAAACAATGAAAATGTTTTGGTTTATTTTCTCGAATTCATTGACGTTATCAACAGAAAATTTCATTCATACAAAATAGTGTCTTTACCCTGCCAGCATTTCAAAGTTCCATTTCAACCTCATCGTTACCACAGACTCGTAAATGTCACTTCAACCATCATGAAAAGGTACATCAAAAAGTACATGCAAGTAATTTGCCATCCCTACTGTTAAAAAAGCCATTTTTTTTTGTGAAACGCCAAGCGCAACCAGCTTGTTATATTTTAATTAAATAAGAACGAAAATAAAGTTCTGAAAACATAGATTATACGCTTAAAATTGTGAAAGGTATATTGGTGAACAATTTGGTGATTTTCCAAATGGAATAAAGTGATTGTTTTTCAGATATTTTACAGACACGCTGCCTCCATGGAATAAAAACACTGGTTGATAGACGCAGCAACATGTAACTCGCTACTTGTAACTCAACATCATCATTAATGCCAAAAATTATGTTAAATGTAATGTGATAGTGGTATAAATGTTATATTTTTAAGAATTTGTAAATGTGTAATCAAATTAATAAATATCTAAACAAACGTGTTTTACTCGACCACAATGATTCTTTTACAACTATCTTAAAATGCACTTTTTCTGATTGTTTGGAGGGTCCCTTATTGGCGTCGTTCTAAATTGATCTATAAAGGCACCTAATAATTGCACTCATGCCAAACATTTTTGTAGTAACTTGGCGTGGTACAACTTCTCAATAGTGACGGCGCTTTTCCGACGAGTTTTTGATGTCGTATATGATTGTTTTCGACGTAGTGGGGATTCTCAAAAGAGTCCCCAAATTCAAAAATGTTGGCAGGGTAGTGATGTAGGTTACTTTTAAAGTTGTGTACTATGTTCGGTTTTCGAGTTGAAAATCACTTTACTTTTCCAGAAATAATCAAAATTATAAATGAAAACAAACATATTCCCGTAAAGCCATGCCGAAATCTATACACGGATGAAAAAGGCTGTTTTTCACATGTTTGGCTATAAACATTATATGTTTGGAACACAAATTTTTAAACACAATATTTTTGAGTGCAAGCATATAATGTTCATAAACTAGCATAACATGTTTGGGACATATATGTTAATATGTTAGAACATATTATGTTTGGGACATAAAATGTTTGTAAATATAAAATGTTTGGATGCAAACATATATTAATTTAGAAATAGCCTATAAACATATATGTGTTCAGTAGCTTGGAGCGCTATTTAACAGGGAGCGATATTGAATTAAGTTGGTGGTTGTTGCTTGTTATTACAAAATTAACATTTTATTTTTCCTTGGGCAATTGATCAGCTACTTCTTTGATCCTTACAAACTGTGTGGTCCGCTGTTCGAATCCCCGTCCGGCAAAAGGTAAAATTAAAATAAAAAAAATCATACAATTGAATAATTTCTTCTACAATGTTTGTATTACAGAAAAAGGTGCTAAGAACTAAAAAATCTCGTGGAAGTGAGAAAGATGTTGGGGAATATACAATTGGGCAGAAACAAAATTTTGAGCATTCAGGTCGAAAACCTATGTTGTTAGCACCTATATTACCTGTTTATTTTCATAATTCGTTGTGATTGTAAATATATAAATAAATAAATAAAATTTTGAGCACAATATTGTTTGGGAGAATTTTTTTAAGCATATAATATTTTTGGGTGCAAAATGCTTCCAAACATATTATATGTTCACATAATAACATATTGTTTTTTGGAAGACAACATTATTGAATTTGGATGCACAAATACAAAATGTTTGAAACTTAGACTACCCAAACATATATTGTTTAGACTAATATGCTTTCAAACATATTATATATTGGAAGAGATCAAACATATAAATGTTTGGGCAATACCCAAAAATGTATATGCTTGAAGCAAAATATGTTTGGGAGTATATGTTACAGAAGCGATTTTTTGTGAGCGTGTAGGAACAAGCAATTGCGCATCAATTGAGTTAATTTATCTGTTTATATTGAACTGTTTCAATAAAGTAAAAAATTTTAACTCGAAAAGCGAACATAGTACTTACCTTAAGTTGAGTACTATGTTCGGGTTTTTTACCAAAACACTAAAAGTACAAAAATATGTATGAAGACGGTTATATTTTGATCAAGTCTTACCAAATAAAGGCCGGTACTCTGTTCGGTTTTCGCGTTGAAACTCCATACAAAACCAAAAAATGCGAAAAATTTGCGAAATTTTTTCCATTTGTGATACTTTTTTTCGTGTTGAAAAACTGACGTTAATAGCACGGCGCCATTTGCAATGTGAATTAAGAAATAATTTATTTATTAAAAACTATTTGTGTGGGTTTATAAATCAAACACGGACCATATTTTTGTTCCGAAACTATACAAAGGATCAAAGGAATAGCAGATCAATTGCCCAAGGAAAAATAAAATGTTATTTTGTAAAAACAAGCAACAACCACAAACTTAATCCAATATCGCTCACTGTAAAATAGCGCTCCAAGCTACCTAAAAAAACGCCGCTTTCTATGTGCGAAATAATGGTTTCCATAAAAATTTTTCGCTAGAATGAACGTAGTACCGGCCTTTATTTTGTAAAAACAAGCAACAACCTCCAACTTAATCCAATATCGCTCCCTGTAAAATAGCGCTCCAAGCTACATTTCATTTAAACATAAACAAGTATATCGGCCGTAAGTTCGGCCAGGCCGAAGCTTATGTACCCTCCACCTTGGATTGCGTAGAAACTTCTACTGAAGACTGTCATCCACAATCGATTTACTTGGGTTGCGGTAACTTTTGCCGATGACAAGGTATCTTAAAACTTCCTAATACCGTAATATATACCACGTAGTCCATACGTGGTATATATTAAACTTAAAATGGCCGATTAAATACGTATATAATTAAGGTTGACAAAATTTTGTATAGAAATAAAATTTTGGCCAAATTAAATTTTGACAACATTTTCTATAGAAGTAATAAAGGGTGATTTGTTAAGAGCTTGATAACTTTTTAAAAAAAAAAAACGCATAAAATTTGCAAAATCTCATCGGTTCTTTATTTGAAACGTTAGATTGGTCCATGACATTTACTTTTTGAAGATAATTTCATTTAAATGTTGACCGCAGCTGCGTCTTAGGTGGTCCATTCGGAAAGTCCAATTTTGGGCAACTTTTTCGAGCATTTCGGCCGTAATAGCCCGAATTTCTTCGGAAATGTTGTCTTCCAAAGCTGGAATAGTTGCTGGCTTATTTCTGTAGACTTTAGACTTGACGTAGCCCCACAAAAAATAGTCTAAATGCGTCAAATCGCATGATCTTGGTGGCCAACTTACCGGTCCATTTCTTGAGATGAATTGTTCTCCGAAGTTTTCCCTCAAAATGGCCATAGAATCGCGAGCTGTGTGGCATGTAGCGCCATCTTGTTGAAACCACATGTCAACCAAGTTCAGTTCTTCCATTTTTGGCAACAAAAAGTTTGTTAGCATCGAACGATAGCGATCGCCATTCACCGTATCGTTGCGTCCAACAGCATCTTTGAAAAAATACGGTCCAATGATTCCACCAGCGTACAAACCACACCAAACAGTGCATTTTTCGGGATGCATGGGCAGTTCTTGAACGGCTTCTGGTTGCTCTTCACTCCAAATGCGGCAATTTTGCTTATTTACGTAGCCATTCAACCAGAAATGAGCCTCATCGCTGAACAAAATTTGTCGATAAAAAAGCGGATTTTCTGCCAACTTTTCTAGGGCCCATTCACTGAAAATTCGACGTTGTGGCCCGTTAGTAAGTCTATTCATGATGAAATGTCAAAGCATACTGAGCATCTTTCTCTTTGACACCATGTCTGAAATCCCACGTGATCTGTTAAATACTAATGCATGAAAATCCTAACCTCAAAAGAATCACCCTTTATTTGGACAAAATTTTCTATAGAAATACGATTTTAACAAAATTTTCTATAGAAATAACATTTTAACAAAATTTTCTATAGAAATAAATTTTTTACTAAATTTTCAAAAGATTTAAAATTTTGACAACATTCTCTATAGAATTAAAATTTTGAAAACATTTTCTACAGAAATAAAATTTTGCCAAAATTTTCTATAGAAATAAAATTTGACAATATTTTCTATAGGAATAAAATTTCGACAAATTTTGCTAGATTATTTTTGCTCGAGTGGCAAGCATGATTATGAACCGATATGGACCAATTTTTGTGTGATTGGGGATCGGCTATATCCCTGCCAGCATTTCAAAGTTCCATTTCATCCTCATCGCTACCACAGACTCGTAAATGTCACCACAACCATCGCGAACTGTGATGGGGGAAGTATATCAAAAAGTACAAAATGTACATGAAAGTATTTTGCCATCACTACTGTTAGAAGAGCCATTTTATTTTTTGTGAAACGCCAAGCGCAACCAGCTTGTTATATTTTATTTAAATAAAAACGAAAATAAAGTTCTGAAAACATAGATATTACGCTTAAAATTGTGAAAGGTATATGGTGAACAATTTTTGACTTTCCAAATGGAATAAAGTGATAGTTTTTCAATATTTTTCCGGACACGCTGCCTCCATTGGGAATAATAGTATTGGCTGATAGACGCTACAACATTTAACTTACAACTTGTAACTCAACATCAATCTCTTATTAATGCATAAAAATGTGTTAAATGTGATGTGATAGTCGTATAAATGTTATATTTATGAGAATTTATAAATGTTTCATAAAATTAATAAACATATTGTTACGAATTTGATAATTATAGATATAAGTTTGTTTAAATTGGTTTCCGTTAGTTTGGAGTTTAAAATTGTAACGATGGGGTTTCGCTATCACTTGTTGGAGTCATCTATTCATTTTCTGGTGTTTTCCTGAGTTTCTTTTGTGTTCTTTTGTTTGCTTACCGAAATGTTGGTTTTTACTCTCTCATAGAATAGCAACCCCTTTGCTTTGTTATTTTGCTTTCTCATTTCATCTCATTGTCTATTGTCATTGTTGTTGTGGTAATGCGAGCATATATCTATGTGAGTGTGTATGTGTTTGGCAGCCACCAGACGAATTACTTAATGGTCGTAGATCCTTCTAGCATTGTCTAAGAATGTTCTGGCGTTGCCAGAATATTGTAGTGCTACCAGAATGTTCTCGTATTGCCACACCGTCATATATAAAAGCGCTCGCATGCTGCTAACGAGTCAGTCTTAATTAAAGCGTCAAACGAATAACTTCAGTGTGAACGAATTGTAAAGTGTGAAGTCATAGTAAATAAATTGTAGATTGTCGTTATTTAAAAGAACTGTGTTTTAATTGTCGGGTAATTAAAAACGCCTAAATATAAAAACGTAACAATTGGTGTCGGAAGTGAAATAACGAAAAAAAATCTACAATGAAGTTTAATGAGCTTCGAGTGGAAGACCTAAAAAAGGAGTTGAGCAAACTGGAGCTGCCGACAACAGGCAATAAGGCCCAGCTTCAAAAGCGTCTACTGGAAGAGTTTGAACGGCGTAATATTGACATTGCGACGCATGAGTTTGATTATAAGGAAGACATTGATGAATCAATACTCGTCAATACCAGCAGTATAGAAACTCCGTCTGTGGCTTCGAGTGTTGTGGACTACACATCAATGCTCAGTGTTTTGAGCAAAATGATGGAGGAAAACTCTAGGAAAATCATGGATGAGAATTCTAGAAAAATGGAAGAAAATTCTAGAAAAATGGAAGAAAATTCTAGAAAAATGGAAGAAACTTCTAGAAAATTGCTGAAAGAAAATGCCCTACAAATGGAAGCAAGTTCAAGAAAATTGGAAGAAAAATTCGACAAAAATTCTAGAATTCTCAATGAAAAACTACAACAAATTTCTGAAGGCATGGAAAAACGTGTGGACCATATAGAAAATCAAATTGTGGAATTGGATAAGAAAGTTCTTTCTGTGGATGAGAAAATTATGGTTCATGATGAGAAGCTTCTGCACATCGAGAAAAAAATGTCAGAGCTGGAAATTAAAGGTGGTCCAGTGCGCGTCATCGAGGGCTCAAAAATCAAAACTCCTGTTTTCGATGGCTCAACGTCATTTGATGTCTTCAAATTCCAATTCGAAATGGTTGCTTGTAGAAATTTGTGGAATGACGATGATAAAGCAATTGAACTTCTATTGGCATTAAAGGGCAATGCTGCTGATGTGATACAAAGCATTCCCGCTGCTTCTAGAAATAACTATAATGAAGTAATAGCGGCACTTCAACGCAAGTATGGTGGAGAGCACAAGCAAGACATCTTTAGAATGGAATTAAGAGGTAGAGTCCAGAAATCAAACGAGACTCTACAAGACTTTGCAACAGAAGTTGAGCGGTTGGTGCTACTGACATACCCAGGAGAGAGTCACCCACTTGTGGACCGCATCAAAATTGAGACCTTTGTGAATGGCATTCGAGACCCAGACATAAAATGTGCAACATATGCGTCACAAAAGGCTACATTCGCAGAAACAGTAACATTTGCACTTGCGCAAGAAACTGCGAGATTGCTGGCACGGCCTCAAATTCACAAAGTACGCAGAGTAGAGGCCGAGTGTGAAGAATCGAAATCTATCATTGACTCGATGAAAGAGGCAATGAAGCAGGTAATGCAAGAATTGAAACAGGATGCAACTAAATCCCGAATCAAATGCTATAACTGTGATAAGACGGGACATCTAGCTCGAGAATGCAAAGCACGACGCAAACGGTCAAGATCCACATCACCATCTCCATTAAACAATAACCATAAGAAGGTGACCCCACAGTCAAGTGAGTCACCTTTAAACTAAATCGAGCTAGTTCAGCGGGGCAAGAGCTGGCTCCCACCGACGATGGCCCCACCATCTCCATAGCAATAGTTCAACAGAAAAATAACAATTTAACTATTGCGGGTGTTATTAATGGCGACAAGCGTACTTTGACGTTGGATACTGGTGCATCAAAGTCTATTATTAGATCTGATTTAGTAAAAGGAAAAGTTACACCACTGATTGGAGTCAAGCTACGCACGGCTACAGGGGAACCCGCAACCGTATATGGAAAGGTCGCCGTAAAATTAACTATTGCTAACAAATCCGTTACTTATGATTTCATTGTGGCCGATATAATAGACGAAGTTATAATTGGAGCGGATTTCATGATTGCTTTTGGTATCAATCTGGATATGAAGCGTCGTGTAATGACATGGTGCGATGCCGAAATAACGGTAAACGTGGGCTATAGTGAGAATACACCCGTCAGACGTTTGACAACGAGCCAGTCAGAGTCTATACCACCGAATGCCGAAGCAATTATATGGGTTCCTATGAATGGAGATTGTGAAGTCGGCCAATTGTGGGTTGTTGAACCAGCAGAAAACAAAAGCAACAATATCTTGATAGCAAATGCCCTGGTAACAACGAACGAAGAGAGACTAATACCAGTTCGTGTCTTGAACTTGTCTGACAATCATGAGCAAATTGTAAAATTTTCTGACATTGGCAAATGTACACCAGCCGAGGCAATAGTCAATTTGGAAGGCAACTCATCAAAGACACATGGAGCAGTGAGAAAACATCTAGAAGCGTATGTCGAGGCTTGGACACGTCATCTATCGCCGTCAGAGAGAAATAAAGCCAAGCAATTGTTGTGGAAAAACGCCTGTGCTTTTGCTTCTGAAAAGGGAAATCAAGGAAGAACATCTGTAGTGAAGCATGAAATTAAAACCGCAGAAGAAAGGCCCATAAAACAGGCACCACGAAGTGTTCCCCTGGCAAAAAGAGACGAAGTTCAAAAGCTCATAAAGGATATGGCGGAGAGTGGAGTGATCGAGCCATCATCAAGTCCTTGGTGTTCCCCAGTTGTGCTGGTCAAAAAGAAAGATGGAAGTACCCGATTCTGCGTGGACTACAGAAAACTGAATGATGTCACCAAAAAGGACAGTTATCCGCTTCCACGCATTGATGACACGTTGGACACACTAGCCGGAACAACATGGTTTTCTACGCTTGATTTGCAGAGTGGATATTGGCAAGTAGAGATCGCCGAGAAAGACAAGGAAAAGACGGCTTTTGGCGTTAATGGCGGTCTCTGGCAATTCAATGTAATGCCGTTCGGGCTCTGCAACGCTCCGGCTACCTTCGAAAGATTGATGGAGCGGGTACTGAAGGGGTTGCACTGGAAGTCGTGCTTGATATACTTGGACGACATCATAGTGATGGGCAAAACATTTGACGAGCACCTTAAAAACTTGAAAGACGTTATCCAGCAATTGTCAGCCGCTGGTCTACGCCTTAACGCAAAGAAATGCTCCCTTTTCCAGCGGGAAGTTAAATACCTGGGTCATCATGTGACTGCAGAGGGCATATCCACCGATGAAGACAAAATCCAAGCTGTCAGAGATTGGCCACGACCCCGAAATCTCCACGAATTAAGAAGTTTCCTTGGGTTATGTACATATTACCGACGATTCGTCCCAAACTTCGCCAGCATCGCCGCTAGTCTCCATAAATTGACGCAAAAAGGTCAGAAGTTCCAGTGGAGCGACGAACAGGAAGATTCATTCCAACATTTAAAAGAACTTTTATGTTCAGCTCCTGTTCTAGCGTATCCTATTCCGGGCGAAAAATTTGTTTTGGATACAGATGCTAGCGCGCATGGTATTGGAGGTGTGCTATCCCAACAGATAGACGGCAAGGAGAAGGTCATCGGATATTTCAGCCGAACGTTGTCCAAGCCCGAAAAGAACTACTGTGTAACGCGACGAGAGCTGCTAGCCGTCATAGAGAGTGTAAAACATTATCATAAATATTTGTATGGACAACACTTCTTGCTCAGGACTGATCACTCAGCTCTACGATGGTTGCTCCAATTCAAGAATCCGGAAGCTCAACTGGCACGTTGGATCGAGAGGCTCCAAAGCTATGATTTCAGTATCGAGCATAGAAAAGGTGGAAAACACGGTAACGCTGACGCCTTGTCACGTCGACCTTGCAGTATAGAATGCAAGCACTGCTCGAAAGCTGAACACAAGGAGGAGATTGTTGATATTCGGCTGTTACACGTCGAATCTGGAGTGGACTGGCCAACAGAACAACGTAAAGATCCCATTTTGATCAAAATTATTTCGGCAAAGGAAGAGAACCAGAAGCCCAGTAAGAAAGACATCGCAGCCGAAAGTCCACTTATGAAATCATACTGGGCTCAATGGGATAGTTTAGTTCTAGTCAATGGATCCCTGCAACGTAAATGGGAAAGCGAAGATGGCAAGAGCAGCCGAAATTTGATCATCGTTCCAGATTCCAAAATAAGAGATGTTTTGGCGGAGTTCCATAATGGTCCCAGTGGAGGTCATCTGGGAATAACCAAAACCGCC
Source organism: Haematobia irritans (assembly GCF_050003625.1). Taxonomy (NCBI): domain Eukaryota; kingdom Metazoa; phylum Arthropoda; class Insecta; order Diptera; family Muscidae; genus Haematobia; species Haematobia irritans. Next base: position 80,332,685 of record NC_134400.1, read on the forward strand.
GAGAAAGTGAAGCAACGATTCTACTGGGTTGGATGCCAGAAATCAATTGCTGAATGGGTAGCCAATTGCGAGAAGTGCATGAAGGCGAAAGGTCCAACAAGGAAATGTCGAGGTCCTATGCAAGAATATAGACCAGGAGCCCCGTTTGAAAGAATAGCAATGGACGTGGCAGGCCCTTTCCCAGTAAGTGATTCTGGAAACCGTTATGTCCTTGTGGTCATGGATTACTTCAGCAAATGGCCGGAGGTGTATGCAATTCCAAACCAAGAGGCAAAAACGATTGTGGATGTTGTCAACAAAAACTGGATATGTCGCTACGGTGTGCCGTCCGAGATTCACTCAGACCAGGGAAGAAATTTTGAATCGGCCATATTCAAAGAGATGTGTGAATCCCTTGGTATCAAGAAAACGAGGACTACACCATTACATCCACAATCCGATGGCATGGTAGAAAGGTTTAATCGCACTCTGGAGGAACATCTTCGAAAAGTAGTGGACAACGGCCAGAGGGACTGGGACGAGCATATACCAAAGTTTTTGCTGTCGTATAGATCTGCCATTCATGATTCCACCTCTCGAACACCGGCCAATGTTCTATTCGGAACTGAGTTGAAGTTGCCTGGTGATCTGATATTCGGTGCTAAACCTAATGAGCTCGCCATGGAAGAAAACAGAAACGACATCCCAAACACTTTCGGTGAAGTTCACGAATCAGTGCGCAACAAAATAAAAATGGTCAGCAACAGAATGAAGGCGAGATACGATCGTGCTGTAAATACTGAAGGCTTCCAAGAAGAAGAATTGGTTCTGCTATTTAACCCGCAACGAAAGAAAGGATTGTGTCCTAAACTGCAAACACAGTGGGAAGGCCCATACAAAGTCATCAAGAAGATCAATGATGTTGTATACCGGATTCAGAAGGACGACAGCCCTAGATCAAAGATGAAAGTTGTACATCTGGAACGATTGGCTCCTTACGGAACAGGTTCTGTGCCTGTTCGGGACGAACAGGCTTAAGCGGGAGGCAGTGTTACGAATTTGATAATTATAGATATAAGTTTGTTTAAATTGGTTTCCGTTAGTTTGGAGTTTAAAATTGTAACGATGGGGTTTCGCTATCACTTGTTGGAGTCATCTATTCATTTTCTGGTGTTTTCCTGAGTTTCTTTTGTGTTCTTTTGTTTGCTTACCGAAATGTTGGTTTTTACTCTCTCATAGAATAGCAACCCCTTTGCTTTGTTATTTTGCTTTCTCATTTCATCTCATTGTCTATTGTCATTGTTGTTGTGGTAATGCGAGCATATATCTATGTGAGTGTGTATGTGTTTGGCAGCCACCAGACGAATTACTTAATGGTCGTAGATCCTTCTAGCATTGTCTAAGAATGTTCTGGCGTTGCCAGAATATTGTAGTGCTACCAGAATGTTCTCGTATTGCCACACCGTCATATATAAAAGCGCTCGCATGCTGCTAACGAGTCAGTCTTAATTAAAGCGTCAAACGAATAACTTCAGTGTGAACGAATTGTAAAGTGTGAAGTCATAGTAAATAAATTGTAGATTGTCGTTATTTAAAAGAACTGTGTTTTAATTGTCGGGTAATTAAAAACGCCTAAATATAAAAACGTAACAATATAAACAATCGTGTTTTACTTGACCACAATGATTCTTTTACAACTATCTTAAAATGCACTTGGTCTGATTGTTTGAAGGGGCTCTTATTGGCGTCCTTCTAAATGTATCCAGAAGGGCTCCTAATAATTGCACTCATGCGATACTTTTTTGTAGTAACTTGGCGTGGTACAACTTCTCAATAGTGACGGCGCTTTTCCGAGGAGTTTTGGATATCGTATACGACTGTTTTCGACGTAGTGGGGATTCTCAGAAGCGCCCCCAAATTCAAAAAATGTTGGCAGGGATATAACTATAGACCGATATGGACCAATTTTGGCATGGTTATTAGCGGCCAAATATTAACACCACGTTGCAAATTTCAACCGGATCGGATGAATTTTGCTCGTCCAAGTGGCTCCGGAGTTCAAATCTGGGGATCGGTTTATATAGGGGCTATGTATAATTATGGACTGATTTGGACCAATTTTTGAATGGTTCTTAGAGACTATATACTAATATCATATACCAAATTTCAGCCGGATCGGATGAAATTTGCTTCTCCGCAAACCAAATCTGGGAATCGGTTTATATGGGGGCTATATATAATTATGGACCGATATGGACCAATTTTTGCATGGTTGTTAGAGACCATATACTAACACCATGTACCAAATTTCAGCCTGATCGGATGAAATTTGCTTCTTTTAGAGCAATCGCAAGCCAAATTTGGGGGTCCGTTTATATGGGGGTTATACGTAAAAGTGGACCGATATGAACCAATTTTTGCATGGTTGTTAGAGACCATATATTAACACCATGTACCAAATTTCAGCCGGATCGGATGAACGGACGGACATGCTCAGATCGACTCAGAATTTCATCACGACCCAGAATATATATACTTTATGGGGTCTTAGAGCAATATTTCGATGTGTTACAAACGGAATGACAAAGTTAATAAACCCCCATCATATGGTGGAGGGTATAAAAAGGTTCATAACAAATACATAAAATAAACCACTTTAAACTCAAGCTAATTTTCTTACAATACTTTGTAAGTCATTTTTGTTGTTGTTTTTGTTAAAAAATTTAATTGAAAGAAGTTTGTTTACATTTAGAACAGAGTACAAAGTAAAGAAGCAACATCGGCGTGCTCTTCTTCGACTCTGATATATAAAGTGAAACACTATTTAATTAGAAAATAACGGCGTAGGAAAATCTCGTAGTGTGACATTTACGTATATTCAGTTTACTTTTACCATTTGTTGAATCGCATGGGAGTAATAATTGTTGTGATGCATACAAAGAGCACAAAAAGAGTACTTAACTAAAAATAGAGCACTTTTGCCCTATCTTGTTTTAAGAGCACATTTTCAAAAGAGAACACATGTGCTCTTTAAAAGAGCACGTCTGGCATCCCTAGCTATGTAACAGGGAGCGATATTGAATTAAGTTGGTGGTTGCTGCTTGCTATTACAAAATTAACATTTTATTTTTCCTTGGGCAATTGATCTGCTACTCCTTTGATCCTTTGTATATTTTCGGAACAAAAATATGATCCGTGTTTGCGTTATATACCCACACAAATAGTTTTAATAAATAAATTTGTAAGAAACCAGCCTGTTGAATTTTCCGGTTATCGATATTTATTTTTTATTGGCCCAAATTCAAATAACACACTTGTTCGTTCGACTTACAAAGAATAGAATAATTTATTACGGAAACGGTTCCTTACAGAGTTGCTTAATGAAAAAAAGGATGGTGTTGCCAGACTGGCCTTCTCGGATTTGCGTGGAGGTCCTTATCACTACATCTCGGCCAATCTGACAACACAATCGTCCTCGATTGTTAGTTCTCTAAAAGTGTCTCATCTATATACTCATAATCTTCATACTCTTCACTTTCATTCCCTGTGCTAGTAACCTCCTCATCTAGAAACTCATAATCTGTGCACTGGTCAGTGTTGCCTTCATGGTCCATTTCATCGTTCATTGCCCTATCGTTATGTTTCTGATATAATCGGAGTCGGGTGGAGTCTACTATTCCCACATACGGCATTTGTGTAATTTGGCAATTTTCTATGTCCGAAATTTCATATCGGTCGTTACCCAAACATTTTTGAATGATATATGGACCGCGGAACTTAGGTATTAATTTTTTGTTCACTCCTGCGGTGTTATCGACATTTTTCAAAAGCACTAGGTCGCCCTGTTGAAATGATTTAGCAGGCTTGTGATGTTTGTTAAAATAATTCAAATTGTACGACTGACATTTTTTGATGGTGTCGGATGCATCCTCCCTAACAGGTTCTAGATCCCTCACTCTATCGGTCTGTCTTGCCTGAAAATATTCTGCCACTTCGTCTATAATACAGCCCCTTTGATCTACTCCGAATAGTTACATGCTGGGAGACTTTCCTGTAGATCTATGAATGGAGTTGTTCATCGCGAATTCTATTTGCTCCAATTTTCCAGCCCAATCAGAATGTTCAATTGGCTCGGAAAGTTTAGCCAGCATTGCCCTCAGATCCCTATTGACCCTTTCTACCTGACCATTGGACTGTGGAGATGCCACGGAAACCTTTACGTGTGTTATATTGTTTCCACACAAAAAATTCCTAAATTAATTAGATGTAAAACATGTACCCCTATCGCTGATGATCCGCCTCGGTCGGTTATAATTACGAAAATATCCATCCAGTGCGCAACAAGTTTCCCTGGTCCCGGGGGAATTTATTGCGTATAATTTCGTAAATTTGGTGAAAGCATCTATCACGACTAGAACATGCTTGCGCTTGGACCTAATCGCAGGTAATGGTCCAAAATAATCTATGTGCAGCGTGTCGAAGGGCTCTGGTAATTTCGTGATGTTATATAGATTCCTTTCATTTCTTCTCTGAGGTGCTGAATAGTAAAGACATTTCAAGCAACTCTTTATAAACCCGTCAAACTTCTGCCTCATACTGGAGCATTTCTGAACCTCTCTCACATATTTCTCGACGCCCACATGTCCTAACTTCTCGTGTGCCGTACGCATAACGTTATACTCCATTTCCTTTGGTACATACAATTGCGTTCTACCATTCTCACCGCAGCGATAAACTACTCCGTTTTCCAGAACGAATCCTTTCACTTCACGGCTTTCCAGATTGTTAAAAAATAATATTGTAAAATAATATATTTTTTATATAAAATATAATATAATATATATAATATAAAATAGTTGTTATTTTAAATTAGTGAGAAAAATTTAAGTTTTTGGAAAATTGGTTTATAAACAAAGAAAACACCAGAAGAATAACAACCCCTTCATTCGACTTCATTTTGGAATCTTCAATTATGAGGTAATATTCAGTGACGCTCATTAGCGTAGCTAGACAATTTTCCTAGGAGGGGCTATAGCCCCCCTAGCTAAAAATGTATAGACTGAACTTATAGGTTCAATTAATGTTTTATTTCATAAAATTGAATAAAAAATTAGACATCAAAATAACTCGTCAATTAATTTATAATAAAGCAACTAAAAGTAGTTCCACACTTTTCCCAGCAAAAAAATTGTGCGTTGTTCTAAAGGCACAACTTTAAAAGTACTTCCAAAAATGTCCTCAATTATTTTTAACTACACAGGAAGTTTTTTTAATTGATTTTTTTCATATTTTAATGTGTAATTTGTTGTTTTTTTTTTTCAAATAGTTTAAAAAAAGAGTAAGAATAAATAAATTGGTACAAATTATTCAAATTTTGCCACAAAACCGCTAAATTCGTTATAGAAAAATCGATATCAAAAAATTTTTTAATTCACATTCAAAACACTGAATTCAGATCACACCTTAAGAAGTGATGCAAATTCATTGCAACGGCTGTTGAAACGGTGGACATTTGTCCTATGACAAGCTCATATTACATTCATTGCTTCTCCGCCAATTTTGCACCACTTCTAGACCCAAAAAGAACATTTTCACTACTTTTTTGGCGACGCTTTTCCGCAGCATTATTAAGATATTAATTTATGAAAGAATAGTTTTAATATCAATTACTATTTTTTTAATTAAATTGACTAAACTAAATCAATCATAAGTTCAACCACAGCTTTATTTCATAAATATCTGACTTCAAACATTGCCATCGGCAACTGCAACCACAACCCAAGTAATTCGATTGTTCATGAAAGTCTTTAGCGGAACTTTGTGCGATTGTATATAAAGGGTGATTTGTTAAGAGCTTGATAACTTTTTTTTTAAAAAAACGCATAAAATTTGCAAAATCTCATCGGTTCTTTATTTGAAACGTTAGATTGGTCCATGACATTTACTTTTTGAAGATAATTTCATTTAAATGTTGACCGCGGCTGCGTCTTAGGTGGTCCATTCGGAAAGTCCAATTTTGGGCAACTTTTTCGAGCATTTCGGCCGGAATAGCCCGAATTTCTTCGGAAACGTTGCCTTCCAAAGCTGGAATAGTTGCTGGCTTATTTCTGTACTTTAGACTTGACGTAGCCCCACAAAAAATAGTCTAAAGGCGTCAAATCGCATGATCTTGGTGGCCAACTTACCGGTCCATTTTTGAGATGAATTGTTCTCCGAAGTTTTCCCTCAAAATGGCCATAGAATCGCGAGCTGTGTGGCATGTAGCGCCATCTTGTTGAAACCACATGTCAACCAAGTTCAGTTCTTCCATTTTTGGCAACAAAAAGTTTGTTAGCATCGAACGATAGCGATCGCCATTCACCGTAACGTTGCGTCCAACAGCATCTTTGAAAAAATACGGTCCAATGATTCCACCAGCGTACAAACCACACCAAACAGTGCATTTTTCGGGATGCATGGGCAGTTCTTGAACGGCTTCTGGTTGCTCTTCACTCCAAATGCCGCAATTTTGCTTATTTACGTAGCCATTCAACCAGAAATGAGCCTCATCGCTGAACAAAATTTGTCGATAAAAAAGCGGATTTTCTGCCAACTTTTCTAGGGCCCATTCACTGAAAATTCGACGTTGTGGCTCGTTAGTAAGTCTATTCATGATGAAATGTCAAAGCATACTGAGCATCTTTCTCTTTGACACCATGTCTGAAATCCCACGTGATCTGTCAAATACTAATGCATGAAAATCCTAACCTCAAAAGAATCACCCTTTACTTGTTTAATTTTTATAAAAAAAAAAACTATTGACATTTATTGAAAAATAGAAAATCATAAATAGAGTTTCAAATTCTGGGGGGGGGCTAAAATTTTTCTGGGGGGGTCTAAGCCCCCTCCCCAGAGGCCTTCCTACGCTTATGGTGACGCTAACCTTTTGTGAAAAAATTGGTTTAGGATTTCTTTGTTTATATTTGTAGGTATTGAAATTGTAAAAGGTGGACAAAATGGCTAGGCAGCAACTTATTCAAAGTGAAAGGTACTAGAAGAAGAAACAAGTATATACGGCCGTAAGTTCGGCCAGGCTGAATCTTATGTCCCTCCACCATGGATTGCGTAGAAACTTCTACGAAAGACTGTCATCCACAAATTTCAACTCACATGGGCTCCGGAGGTTAAATCTGGTGATCGGTTTATATGGGGGCTATATATAATTATGGACCGATATGGACCAATTTTTGCATGGTTGTTAGAGACCATATACTAACACCATGTACCACATTTCAGCCGGATCGGATGAAAATTTTTTCTCTTAGAGGCTCTGCAAGCCAAATCGGGGGATCGGTTTTTATGGGGGCTATATATAATTATGGACCGAAGTGGACCAATTTTTGTATGGTTGTTAGAGACCATATACTTACACCATGTACCAAATTTCAGCCGGATCGGATGAAATTTGCTTCTCTTAGAGGCTCCGCAAGCCAAATCGGGGGATCGGTTTATATGGGGGCTATATATAATTATTGACCGATGTGAACCAAGTTTTGCATGATTGTTAGAGACGATATACTAACACCATGTACCAAATTTCAGCCGGATCGGATGAAATTTGCTTCTCTTAGAGGCCTCGCAAGCCAAATTTGGGGGTCCATTTATATGGGGGCTATAAGTAAAAGTGGACCGATATGGCCCATTTGCAATACCATCCGACCTACACAATAACAACTACTTATGCCAAGTTTCAAGTCGATAGCTTGTTTCGTTCGGAAGTTAGCGTGATTTCAACAGACGGACGGACGGACATGCTCAGATTGACTCAGAATTTCACCACGACCCAGAATATTTATACTTTATGGGGTCTTAGAGCAATATTTCGATGTGTTACAAACGGAATGACAAAGTTAATATACCCCCATCCTATGGTGGAGGGTATAAAAAATGTGTTTTAATATTTCAAGGCCAGTCGATGCTGTTGATTCTAAATAAATATATTTAATATATTAATAAAACATGTCTTTTATTGAAGAAATAATAATTGCTTTTATAAATACATACATAAAATTGTATTTAAAAACGAAGTAAGCAGTTCTAAATTTGAAGTAAAAAGTTTACCACAAATATGTAAGACTTGTCCAAATGAATGAAAAAAGTTCAATAAAATCATTCCATAGATGAATTCAATTCAGTTAATTTTTTTCATTCTGTAGTATAGTGGTACATAAATATAGGACAATGTTAACTAATATATGGAATGCATTCTACCTAATTTCTACGAACATCACATCGTTCAAACAAATACAAATGTCTTTGGCGCTATACGAAGTTCAACTTTCTTCACAATGAGTTCATTTTAACTTAAAGAAGGGGTCACTTTTTTCTGGGTGTAGATATTAAACTCAATGTCGTACTCTTCAATAGACGCCACGATCGGAGTCCGACTCAACATGAGACATCAGTTCCCCCTTCCTATGCCTGATATTGTAGTCATAATTCTCCAATTCAAGTGCCCATCTGGCTATCCTTGGATTTATGAGTCTCTTGTTCAAGGTCAATGTCAATACATTACAGACGGTCACGATAGTGAATGATATACCCTCTAAGTATATTCGAAAACGTTTCAATGAAAATATTATGGCCAGGGTCTCTAGTTGGAAACTGTGGTATCTCGACTCCGCGGGGGTCGTACATTTAGAATTATAGGCTACTGGGTAAAATTTTCCGTCGTCCTGCCTCTGCATGAGTATTGAACCATAGCCTTTAGAACTAGCGTCGGTGTGTAGTTCGGTCTCACGTAACGGATCGTAAACTGCCAATACCGGACGTTTAACTAATGCACTCGGCTATAAGTTGCGTATGTTCCTCGAAAGTTCTTGTAGCTATGCTAATGTCATAAAGTTAAACTACTATTTTGCCAGCCTCAACAAATTCTCTAAGTAATTTATTTAAGAATCGTTGAAAAACCGCCCCTGCGTTTTTCAAGCCGAAGGGCATGAAACAGTACTCATACTGGCCCATTGGGGTAACGAATGCCGTGTAACGTATAGATTCTGCATCGAGTTTCTTTCTAACTTCCTGCCGTTCGCGATAGAAAGGCGTCGAGGACCACTGAACACGGGCACGTCACTCGTTAATCTAATCTTCATGCAATAGTCCGTCGGATGCGGTGTCATACTCTTTCCCCGAAAACTGTCCTGTATAACATGCCTCAGTCTGGATGCATCTCCCGGGTCTAAGCTGCTATCTATATCTATTTCCAACTCATTCTCAATCGTACCGATCGATTGAATTATTTCTACACATTCCTCATTTTCTTCAACTATTTCTATTTCTCGCATTGTCTCTTCATCATCCGCACACTCAAAAATATTTGCCACGGCCGCTTTATCTTCCATACTATTATTATTTACTTCATTAAAGAATGGTAATCTACTTAAAATAACAATTTTCCACCTTCGCCGATATATCTGTTTCTTTTGGACCTTTAAATAAATTAAACAACCTAAGCGCAGCAGTTATTTCTTCATTCAAGTATTCGTTTACTTTTATTGAATTCAATTCCAGTAATTCTTTTTTGCTATATATAAGCCTTGATTGACGTAAATTAATATTTAATGTAGATAGTAGGTCTCGCCCAATATGTATTGGCACGACTGCCTCTGCATAAGGTAAAATTAAAAATTCATGAACAACTATTTTATTTCCAAAATTAACTTTGCATTTGATGCAACCGTGTGGATGTATATTATTGTTTCCAACGCCGCGGTATTTTGTCATTTGTTTTTTTTTTATTTGCTGTCGCAATTGGCACTATTGATTGTTTAATGCAGCTATTGGGCTGCCCGTATCGAAAAGAAAAAAAAAACTTCTTAAAATCTGTGCGCTTATTTTGTTTAACGAAGGCAACACCTACCATTTGGAATGCATCCACTACTTCTTCGATGTTGGTGTTTGTGATGGTCGCTGCGCTGAATTTCTTCTTTGGGCAATCTTGGTGAAAATGTCCAACTTCAGCGCACACGAAACAAGAATTTGGGGGACGTTTCGACTTAGGACATTTGCTCTGGTAGTGCCCAAATTGCGAACAATTATAACATCTCACGTCGGCTTCGTTTGTTGGTGTTTGTGTTGGTGGTTTTGGTTTGTTTACACTGCTCTGTGGTCTCATAGCTGCAGGGTGACATTGTTGCCGGCGTCGTACATACCGATCCAGCCTTTGGACTAACTCGGTGATGCTGTTGGCACCAAAAAGGTATGGAATGGCATTTGTGTGATCGTTTAGACCATCGATTATCATTTCAACAAGTTCTTGTTCGTCGATGTCTGACTTCGATGCAATTGTTTGCATCGAAACCAGATAGCTTAGGCACGTTTCGTTGGGCTTCAATTTCCTTGACCGCAAAAGACTTTAAACCTCCTGTCGTGACGAGGTACGTGTGAAAATATTCAAGATGTGCGTCTTCAACTCGTTATATGGCCGCAAACCGGCATTATCGACGAATTTTTTTGCTGTTCCCTCGAAACGTCGACGTAACCCGACACACTTTTCCTTTTCAGTGTAACCAGACATGTCGGCATAATCTTCAAACTGTATAAACCACTTCTTCACATCATAAAAATCATCGCCCATGAACACAGGCACTGCAGCATCTAATTCAGCTAGATCTATGCGCCGATATCGATCTTGTGTCTCAAGCTCCCGAATTTGTTGTTGAAGTTGGAGCATTTCAAGGCGCATACTCAACTTACTAATTTCATTCTCAATTTCGGGCGTATTAGTAGCCGTACATTCAGCGGTTACTTTTTGAAAATTGGAAGTGGTTGACGAGTTGCAATGGGCGGCAGGCATCATGGTTTTATTGTTATTGACGGCAGAGACAGCGGTGGTGACGGCAGTAGGGACAGCTGAGACGACACCAGGAACGGCAGTAGAGACAGCGTTAGCGACGGCAGTGGGGATATCTGAGACAGCAGTGGGAACAACTGAAGCGGCCGCAACATCAGTGGATACAGCGGCTGTGGTGGCGACGTTAATTGGAGTTGATTCCTTGTTTGCCATCTCTTGAGGGCTATCAGAAAAAAAATCGCAGCTAATGATGGTAGTATCTCTTACTTCGCCATTGGTTTTGGTGGGTGAGGCACCGGCTAACATTAGTGTATCATCCATTATTTCAACATCATTTGTAGTGATACTGGATTCTTCTTCTACCGCGGCTGCAATATGGTTGAAGCCGGAATCCTCTCGTTGATTTTGCAAACCCCTTCCGTCGTTGGCTTTGAGCTCTGTTGTTAATATACTACTGTTTGCATTCTCCAATGCTTGACAAAGGCTCCGTAGCTGGCTTATAGTTGCCGTGGTTAGGAATTCGATATTTGCTTCTATCAACGTGTTTATTAATGCTTGGCGGCTTGAGCGCAAATCTATTTTAATCCAATTTAATCTTCGTAATCCACGAACAAAATTATCGATTTATATGCTAAGCCGGACCCCACACCTGGTATTGTAAGAAACCAGCCTGTTGAATTTTCCGGTTATCGATATTTATTTTTTATTGGCCCAAATTCAAATAAAACACACTTGTTCGTTCGACTTATTCAGTTAAATTCGGAATTATTCGGAAGACTAATTCAGTTAAAAAAAGTGCTGATTTTTTTTACTTTTTTAATTAAAAATGTATTTCAAACAATCATTTGTTAATCCTAATAAAAACTCTAAGCCAATCTAACTAAGTAATTAAAAATAGTTACCTTTTTTAATTAATAAATTAATTGCGTTTTGCAATCAACATCAATTAAATTTTTAATTGAATCAATTAAAAAATTAATTGAATTTTGCTGAAAAAATCAATTAATTTTTTAATCAAGAATTTTTTCTATGCCCAATTAAAACTGTGATTGATACTATCATTTTCGTGATTGAAGACATTTCAATTAAAAAATTAATTGGATCAATTAATTTGGTGATTGAATCAGAGAAAATATTTTTTGTGTGTACCTTAAAACCGCTATTAAAACAAAACAAAATTAGTGTTTTACACTTTACAAAGGAACACTTAACAATTAACAATTACCCCCATTTTCATAAAGCTCCGTTAGTGTTCCGTTAACTAACCAACTTTTGAACCGTATTATGGACGAAATTGTCATCTTGCATATATATTCCATAGCCAGTTAAGATATTTGCAATTTACTTTCTGTTAATTGGCAGTTAAAGCCTAACGGAGCTACACAGAAAAAAGTGTCTTGTAAATTTAAGGACCATTTTAACTTTCAGATAGTTCAACAAATTTACTGTAATATTGTTCATTTTTCGTAACCACAACGAAAATTAACTTAGCTAAAGGAAAACTTATAAAAATTCAGTAAATGTTTGTTAGTTCACTAACTACGAAATGAGAAGGATTTTTCCTTAAATAAATTTCCAACACAGTAGTTAATGCATCGTTGATTCTATTATAAAAATACATGGGCAATATAAAAATCTTACTACGAAATGTGGACAATTTACTAAGAAAAAATTTTGTATGGAAAAAAATTTTTGTAGTAAAAATTAACTTAACGACATTACCGATTCGTACGATGGCTGCCTACAGATTATTTCCCTTTTTATTATATGTTGGAGTGTTTTTACTCACATTGAAAATTTTAGATAAAGTAGAATAAAAAGTAGTTAATATAATCCTTGACGGGTGTATATAATTTTTTATAGATTCCTCATAGATTTGGTATATATTTTACCTTAACTTATAGATAGAATTCCAAATAATCAATAAACGTGCTACTGGAAAATGTGAGTGCATCATGTGAGGGTGATTTTAGAGACATTTTGTGTATATCTCGTATGATTGTTTGTGTTTTTTATTGCGTCATTTATGCTGTTGTTGGTTGTTTTGATTCTAGAGACAATGGAATGTTTCTTGTGTGTTGTTGGTATCTTTTGTGGTGCGAGTTGTTTTCTTGCAATAGCGAGATCAGAAAGGGATCGTGTGTGTGTGGAGTTGTTTTTCTTTACGGCAGGTATGCATCCTCAAAGACAATAAACTTGAGGAAGATAGGAAATTGGCTTGCGTCATACCAAATGTTGCATTTACCATGTTAGTTCCATACATGTTTGTAATTTTTTATTTGTTTTTCGTTTTTATTTTTTAAAATGAAAAACTTAATTTTCTTAATGAAACACTGTTAAATTTTAGGCAACAACAAAAAAATTACATTTTCCCCTTTATGGAAATTTATTTCGTGTACTTAATTTCTTTTTATTTGCATTTTAATGCTATGTCAATACTTGTCGTATACGCGTTTGGTTCGAGTATGAAACTAACACGGTATATGGTTTGATCTCCTCAGTAGCCAATTTCCTATCTTCCTAGAGTTTATTGTCTTTGTGCATCCTTTGTGACTATTTGTCTTTGAGTTTTATTGCTGCATTCAGTTCTGTTGATGCATTTATGAAGTGCACACGTGGATTTAATTTTGCAAAATTGTGCGTGCGGTATTGGTGTGTATTAATGAAACTACATTTATTCGAAACATTTTAGAAACTGAGAAGTGAATGATGTGATGTTAGAGTAATCAAACACGCTTTTTATTGATTAAAAAACAAATTACAGATTAAGAAACTGTATATTTCTGTTAATACTTTAAAATTAGTGCGGATTTTTAATTGATTTACATAAAAAATATACAACATGAGTGGTAATGGGATGATCTATATTTATTATACATCTGGATCACAAGTTGGAGATGCAACAATTTTTTTTTGAATCTATATTTTTTATGTTACATCAATTCCTACAGGTGAGTACTAAGCAGCGTTGCCAATTTAGCTTTTTTCCCCGCTAGATTTGGCTTTTTTTGAAGACGTTTAGCGGGGAAAAAATGCATTTAGCTTTTAGCTTTTTTTCTGGCTTTTTTTCATGGCCCTTTTAGCTATTTTTGGCTTTTTTTATTTTCGGCATGTTTCTATTGAAATATGGATAAATCGGCGTTTTTATCTAAGCCTTGCTGCAAGAATAAGGGTTTCCACATATTTCAAAGCTCAGTTGAAACATTAATAATGATTCCAGCCATTATGCGGGCATTTTTGTAGCAAATACACCTTGTTGTAAAGTTTTCTCATTATATGCATAAAAGTTATCGTAAACTTTAAATCTACTATTACCATACAAATTTGTTAGATAAACTGTCAGTAAATTATTGGAAATATTATCATTTGACTCGTTTATCCTTTTTATGTTATTATAATATTCTAAAGTTATTACGATATTACTAAATTAAAATAGTAGATGTGAATAGCTTGTGCACTGAAAAAATATTGTCGTGAGGCCAAAGATTTCATCTCCTTAAAATACGAACGCGAATTTTGGTTATAATAGCATTTGTGAACTTCTTTTATATAAACTGTTTTCCTTGTCCAAAAGACGATAAAGTCGTTTTGTCCTTATAATTAAGTGATTCAACTTAAAAATGGGTATGTTTTCATGAAAGAAGGAAGAATTAATGAAATAGTCTTTAAATGTGAGGAGTTTTTGCATCTTAACCACAAACCAAAATAGCGTTCAAAAATATATGTTTTTCAACACTTTATTTTAAAAACATATATATATACAATAATTTCTACTTGAAGTCGAGTCTGAATTTGGAAATTTAAGTTGGCGTTAGCACGTTTTTAAAGCACTTTGATAGCTCATGAAGAAAAGGAAAATGTTTTTACTGGGAAATGTAAACTATAGGTATTTTCTACAATTTTTCACAATTTCAAAACCAAACTAAAATTTTATTTAAAAAAATGACAAATCATTTTTTTACCAAATCCAAAGCATGCTTAGATCATTTAATATTTTAAAATAACAAGTAAATAAAATAGAGGTGTTGGGAAGGTAGCTCCCACAAAACGAAGGACTTCCAGTAAAAAATTTGTGATAGTAATCAAAATGTATCGAATACGCAAACAGAGCTAATATGCCTTAGATATTGTTACAATCTCACAGAAGTGGAATTAAAATGAAAATAATATGCATTGTAAGTGAAATAAAGCCTTTAAGTTTGTTAAATTTCAATCAAAAATGTGACTTTTGATACAAAAAAATTTAGCTTTTTTTCTAGCTATTTTTAGCTATTTTTTTTGGGCAAATCTAGCGGTTTTTGATGAAACAATTCTGGCAACGCTGGTACTAAGTTCGAGTTTAGCCGCTAAAATTAAAAATAAATCACTAAGAAAAGTATAAAATTATACGTCTTCGATACAAATTTAAATATAACTTGATGGAGAATAGGCCAAACCAAGTTTTTTATAGAGATTTTTTTTTATAATAGATTATTAAAGAGAAATTGCGATTTTAGCCTCTAAACTCGAACTTAATATCCACCTTAAACACTAAATGCTATACTGACAAGTGGAAATTATGTCTAATTTTATAATATTTTTTATTTCAAATATATTCAGAGAATAATTTCAAAAACGTCCCATTAGTCCACGGATATGATTCCAATAATGTACCTACTGGATGAATTTTTCAATGTGGTAAGTTTTTCTATAAACGGTATTTTGTCCGTTTTTAATAAAACCAAACTTTCAATTTATTAAAAATAATTATTTTCACTTGCTGGTAGACAGGTCTTGTAATGGTAATTTTTTTGAATATTCTTACTGTTTAATGCTAATTAAGCTGATATCCTTATTGGCTCTACGAAATACTCTTGAAAACCGTAAGTTAAAAATCAATATGAACGATAGAATTTGATAATATTTTTCTTATATTTTGTATAACTTTGCAATTTCAGATGCTTATAAGACTCCGCCCAACAAAAGTTAGCCAAAATCGATGAAATTGGACAATTCAATTGAATATAGCAACTTATGCCACATATATCTTTCATATGGATAGAAAACATGGAAATGTAAATTAATTAGTTTAGTCCTAATAACATAGAATATTACTCTTTTGAAGAAGCAATTACTAACTACCGACAAGTAACTGCATCCACCGTACTAATAAAAATATTTCCTTTATTGTATATCATAACCCATAATTTTGTGTAATATAATAATAATTTTTTGAAATAAAATATTGGTGATTATAGAAAATTTACTTGTTTTGTACGAAAAATTTCTTAGTTGTATACAGGCTTGTTGTACCTTTGATTCCTCAATTTCTCTACTTTTTTGAAAATTATACCGCTAAAATCGCCATTTTTTCACGATTACTTTTCTTTAATAATACTTTTTAAGGAATACAAACTTTGTGAAAACTTGCTTTGGGCTATTCCCCATCAAGTTATAGTAAAATCTGCAACAAATATGTATAATTTTATTCCTTTTTTTATTGATTTAGTTTTCACTTTAGTGAAAAAACTCGAACTTAATACCCACCTTAACATGTGAAAAAAAGTAAATATGTCTAACAAAATTTCTTCAATTAGTCGATAAATAAGTACTTATATTTGGGTTTTGGCGTGATGTCAGCGTTTAGTTTAGTTAAAACTTTCTACTCATTTGTAAAATTACCCAAATTGTTGTTCCTAGTGGTTTCACTGTTAATGTACATATTCACTTTATATGATAAAGGAACATTATTTTTTTTTTTTTTTTATTTATATATATTTATCCTATTATAAATCAATTCCTATCAACAATAATACCTCCATTACTCATTAAAAACCATTAGACATTGATGGAAATGCATTTTCAACGATAATTTTATGGAAAATTTACTATTTAAAAACCGTCAATTAATTTGTTTAGCAAGCGTTGTTTCAACGTTGGGTTCCAACGCTGTTACAACGCTCAATACTGGGTTTATGTACCACTATACTACAGAATGAAAAAATTAACTGAATTGAATTCATATATGGAATTATTTTATTGAACTTTTTTCATTCATTTGGACAAATCTTACATATTTGTTGTAAACCTTTTACTTCAAAATTAGAACTGCTTATTTTCGTTTTTAAATACAATTTCATTTATTTATATAGACAATTTTTTCTTCAATAAAAGACATGTTTTATTATTATATTAATCAACAGCATCGAAATATTAGTTTATTATTCCACTATTTCCAATTTCCATGTAATGTTACACTCAAAAAAAAGTGAACTCTCTATTTCACTAAAGCCAATTTAACTTTATTTTAGTTCATGGAATTATTATGTTTGGAGAAAGTTTCCTCTACTCTAATAATTTTTTGTGTACGTTAGTTAAATTAACTAAAACCCAGGAAAAAATATATACACAAATGAAGGATAAAGATTAACTAAATTCGTGTCTTCCACAAAATAGTTCAATATTTCTTTAAACTTGTAAATTTTACCACAAATGCGTCGATCGTGAACTTCGTATGTCACTAAAGACATTCTTGCAATTTTTAACGCCTTCAAACTATAAAATTACACCCAGAAAAAAGTGACCCCTTCTTTAAGTTAAAATGAACTCATTGTGAAGAAAGTTGAACTTCGTATAGCGCCAAAGACATTTTTATTTGTTTGAACGATGTGATTTTCGTAGAAATTAGGTATAATGCATTCCATATATTAGTTAACATTTTCCTATATTTATGTACCACTATACTACAGAATGCAAAAATTTAACTGATTTGAATTTATATATGGAATGATTTTATTGAAATTTTTTCTTTCATTTGGACAAATCTTACACATTTGTGGTAAAACTTTTACTTCATAATTAGAACTGCTTACCTTAGTTTTTAAATACAATTTTATTTATTTATATAAACAATTTTATCTTCAATAAAAGACATGTTTTATTAATATATTGAATATATTTATTAAGAATCAACAGCATCGAATCTCCTTGAAATATTACTTTATTATTCCGCTGTTTCCAATTTCCATGTGATATTATCAACTGTAAAACGCACTTTTTCTTCTTCTTGTACTTTTCACTTTTAATAAGTTGCTGCCTAACGATTTTGTCCTCCTTTTACAATTTCAATACCTACAAATATAAAAAATCATAAACCATTTTTGTTACAAAAGGTTAGCGTCACTGAATATTACCTGATAATTGAAGATTCCAAAATGAAGACAAATGAAAGGGTTGTTATTATGCTGGTGTTTTCTTTCTTTATATACCATCACGAACATTGATAGATTTATTTTCAAAAAAACGAAAAATTTTCTCACTAATTTAAAATAATAAATATTCTATATATTTTATTTGTTATTTATTATATTATTTTACCATATTAGTTTTTAACAATCTTTCCGTATACCACAACAACGCGATTCCAACTAAAACAAGTATATACGGCCGTAAGTTCGGCCAGGCCGAAGCTTATGTACCCTCCATCATGGATTGCGTAGAAACTTCTTCTAAACACTGCCATCCACAATCGAATTACTTAAATTGCGGTAACGCTTGCCGATGGCAAGGTATCTTAAAACCTCCAGTTCAGTTTGACAAAGTAGACATAAAATTTTGACAAAATTTTCTACAGAAAGAAAATATTAAAAAATTTTCTATGGAAATAAAATTTTTACAAAATTTTCTATAGAAATAAAAATTTTGACAAAATTTTCTATAGAAAGAAAATTTTGACAAAAATTTCTACAGAAATAAAATTTTAACAAAATTTTCTATAGAAATAAACTTTTGACAAAATTTTCTATAGAAATAACATCTTGGTCGATTATTTTTGGCTCTAGTGGCAACCATGATTAAGAACCGATATGGACCAATTTTTGTGTGATTGGACCAATTTTGGTATGGTTGTTAGCGACCATATACTAACACCTCGTTCCTACTTTAAACCGGATCGGATGAATTTTGCTCCTCCAAGAGGCTCCGGAGGTCAAATCTGGAGAACGTTTTATATGGGGGCTATATATAATTATGGACCGATATAGACCATGTTCCAAATTACAACCGGATTGGATGAAATTTGCTTCTCTTGGAGACTTCGCAAGCCAAATCTGGGGATCGGTTTATATGAGGGCTATATATAATTATGAACCGATGTGGACCAATTTTTGCACGGTTGTTAGAGACCATATACCAATACCATGTACCAAATTTCAGCCGGATCGAATGAAATATGCTTCTGTTAGAGGCTCCACAAGCCAAATCTTGGGATCGGTTTATATGGGGGCTATATATAATTATGGACCGATGTAGACCAATTTTTGCATGGTTGTTAGAGACCATATACCAACACCATATACCAAATTTCAGCCGGATCGGATGAAATATGCTTCTGTTAGAGGCTCCACAAGCCAAATCTGGGGATCGGTTTATATGGGGGCTATATATAATTATGGACCGATGTGGACCAATTTCTGCACGGTTGTTAGAGACCATATACCAACACCACATACCAAATTTCAGCCGGATCGGATGAAATATGCTTCTGTTAGAGGCTCCACAAGCCAAATCTGGGGATCGGTTTATATGGGGGCTATATATAATTATGGACCGATGTGGACCAATTTTTGCATGGTTGTTAGAGACCATATACCAACACCACATACCAAATTTCAGCCGGATCGGATGAAATATGCTTCTGTTAGAGGCTCCACAAGCCAAATCTGGGGATCGGTTTATATGGGGGCTATATATAATTATGGACCGATGTGGACCAATTTTTGTATGGTTGTTAGAGACCATATACCAACACCATATACCAAATTTCAGCCGGATCGGATGAAATATGCTTCTTTTAGAGGCTCCACAAGCCAAATCTGAGGGTCCCTTTATATGGGGGCTATACGTAAAAGTGGACCGATATGGCCCATTTTCAATACCATCCGACCTACATCGATAACAACTACTTGTGCCAAGTTTCAAGTCGATAGCTTGTTTCGTTCGGAAGTTAGCGTGATTTCAACAGACGGACGGACGGACGGACGGACGGACGGACGGACGGACGGACATGCTTAGATCGACTCAGAATTTCACCACGTCCCAGAATATATATACTTTATGGGGTCTTAGAGCAATATTTCTATGTGTTACAAACGGAATGACAAAGTTAATATACACTCAAAAAAAAGTGAACTCTCTATTTCACTAAAGCCAATTTAACTTTATCTTAGTTCATGGAATTATTATGTTTGGAGAAAGTTGCCTTTACTTTAATAATTTTTTGTTTACGTTAGTTAAATTAACTAAAACCGAGGAAAAAAATATACTCAAATGAAGCATAAAGATTAACTAAATTCGTGTATTCCACAAAATAGTTCAGAATTTCTTTAAATTTGTAAATTTTACCAAAAAGGCGTCCATCATGAACTTCGTATGTCACTAAAGACATTCTTGCAATTTTGAACTCCAAGTTTTTCCTTCAAACTACAAAATTTTCTTTAACAAGTGAAAAAACTTAGTTATGTCTAATAAATTTTCTTGAATTTGTCGAAAAATATTTACTTATTTTTATGACATCGGCGTGATGCCAACGTTTGTAATACTGTTTAGTTAAAATTTTCTACAAATATTCAAAATTTTCTAAAATTAACCGAAAGTTATTTTCCTGGTGGGTTCACTGTTTTTTCAGTGTACCCCCATCCTATGATGGAGGGTATAAAAAACCCACGCGCAAACATATCGATTACACCCACGCGCAAACACATCGATTACGATGACAGGTATCGATTACAGGTAGACAATAGAAATATAACAAGTGTGTTTCCCTAAGTTTTGAAAGGATTGCATACTTCTTAGTACGAATGAATTAAATATTTTTCTATGCCAAGTGTTGTTCGTATGTATGAAAAACTTTCTATTATAAAGGAAGTCGCAATTATCATTTTATAAGAAATTTTACTAATTTTGAGGAAACTTGGTTTTAGTTCGGTTTTTGTTTATTTTTACGAATGCTTTGTTATCGGTGAATAAAATTTTCTTGTTCAGTAGTAAATTCGTATACCCAGCGAAGAAAATAGTATGAGTAAAATTCCATGCCTTATTCTAGTTAATGAACTATTCCTAACTGCTTACACTTTAAGATTTTTTTACTGAAACGAGTAAATTTTATTATTTCTCACAAAAATTTACCTTAATGGAAATAAAATGGATAAACTAAATTGATGAAAAATGTTTCCTTTAGTTTCGAAGGCACTTTTTTCTGGGTGTATCTTTAACAAGTGAAAAAAATTATTTACGTCTAATAAATCTTATTGAATTTTTCGAAAAATATTTACTTATTTTTATGACATCGGCGTGATGCCAACGTTTGTAATACTGTTAAGTTAAAATTTTCTACAAATATTCAAATTTTTCTAAAATTAACCGAAAGTTTTCTTCCTGGTGGGTTCACTTTTTTTTTCAGTGTTTACTATATGATTTTTTAACAATTTCTCCGTATACCATAATAACGCGATTCCAACTAAAAAACAACCCACGCGCAAACATATCGATTACACCGATGACAGGTATCGATTACAGACAGACAAAAGAGATATAGGAAAATTTCCTATATTCTAACAAGTGTGTTTACTTAAGTTTTGAAAGGATTGAATACTTCTTAGTACGAATGAACTAAAATATTTTTCTATGCCACGTGTTATTCGTATGTATGATAAGCACTGACTAAGGATGTCAGTGTTATCGTTTTATAAGAAATTTTAGTAAATTTAAAGAAACTTGGTTTCAGTTCGGTTTTTGTTTATTTTTACGAATGCTTTGTTATCAGTGAATAAAATTTTCTTGTTCAGTAGTAAATTCTTATACCCAGCGAAGAAAACAGTATTAGTAAAATTCCATGCCTTATTCTATTTAATGAACTATTCCTAACTGCTTTTAGTTTAGGAGTTTTTCACTGAAACAAGTAAATTTTATTATTTCACACAAAAATTTAACTTAATGGAAATAAAATGGCTAAACTAAATTAATGAACATTTTTTCCTTTAGTTTCGAAGACACTTTTTTCTGTGTGTAAGTAGGTTTTCTTTCCTGACGCTTTAACTCCAGAATGCACAAACCGATTTCCACGGTTTTGCATTCGTTGGAAAGGTCTCGGGATCTGTGAGGTTCATAGCAAAGAAAATTCAAGAAAAGTTTAAACGGAAAAGAGGGAAAATCTTTTTTTACATACAGCGCACATTACAAATATTTATAATTTGAATTCATCGCAGTTTCATTTGCTATAAAATAATTTTATTTTTGCACATGACAAATGTTTGGAGAACGTAGAGGTTTCATTAAATTTAGGACACAAATTTTGTAAATTTGCGTCCCTCCGTTAAAGTCGCATGTCTTTGAAATAAGGAAAACTTTCCTTAAAATAAAGAAACACATTCCTGATTTAAAGGAGTCGTCCTTAAATTAACTGAAATATTGGTTCTTTAGATTTAACATAAATATGCTTCAAATATAGGCAAAGACTTATTTTGAGGATTTAGCATCTTTGGTTTAAAGTTTTTTTTTTGTTTTTTTGGAAGTAAGAAAACATTTTTACTTTGAGGTATCCGCTATAACTTCGATTTGTAAACTGGCATTTGTTTGTACGTGAATAGCTTTACCGCGAAAAGAAAATCAAATGAGATCTGAATCCTAATTTTAATTTATTAATTTTATTGATCCCAGATTTAAGGCCAGATAGGTAGCTAAAAAGTGTCTTTATTTTAAAGAAGCCGCATCTTTGGCTCGGAATCAATACCAAAATCCTTAAGAGAAGGTCAACATTTTTGGATCCAAGTAAACTTTTTTTTGAGTGTATAGTAAAAAAACAAAAATTCTCTGATATACTTGATATTTACAGAGAACATGCCGTGAGGTTATGAATTTATTATGGTGTTCCCGACTTTTTAATATTTGTACGGGAAGGGGGACCTTCCCCTTGCCCGACTTTTTGAAAATTGGAACAAAATTATCCGATTTGCTTGAAATTTTCACGGAAGATTGAAGGGGGCGTCTAGGCAAAGACTTTTTTAAAGTACAGTGAAAAAACTAAAATTTGTCGACTTACTGAAATTATACGGAGAACTTGGGGGAGATTATGAAATTTATATGAGGTATATGATTTTTTAATATTTGGTCAGGGGAAAATAAAAGGGCACAGGGAGACCCAAATTTCTCCTCAAGTACAACAATTTGTCCTCCGTGAAATAGTTAAACTTTTCCAATTTACAGAGGATGTGGGGTAGGTTATATTATTATAATGGATATATGATTTTGTGATATTCGGAAGGGAAGAGGGTCCTTCATTTGACCTGCTGTTTAAAAAATTGACTTATATTGCTTGAGATTTTCTGGGACGTCTACGCAAAACACGCTATATAATTTTTCGATATTGGGACGGGGAGAGAGACCTCCTCTAACACTGAAAAAAGTAGAATTCTCAAGTTTACTTTACATTTACAAAGACCGTAGGGAAAGGTTGTGAAATCAATATGGTGTACTTGATTTTTGGGTATTTGGACGGGAACCTTCTCCTTGCCCCACACTATGAAACTTGAAGGAAAGTTTAGAGATTTTCTTGACATTTCTGAGGGTGTCAAAGCTTCTCTAAGTGGTTTCAGTGCAATGTGGAACGCCGTTCGGACTCGGCTATAAAAAGGAGGTCCCTTGTCATTGAGCTTAACATGGAATCGGGCAGCACTCAGTGATAAGAGAGAAGTTCACCACTGTGGTATCACAATGGACTGAATAGTGTAAGTGAGCCTGATACATCGGGCTGCCACATAACCTAACCTAACCTAAGGTCATAACATCATACACTTAAAAAAAAGTGAACCCTATATTTCACTAAAGCCGATTTAATTCCATTTTAGTTCATGGAATTATTACGTTTTAAGAAAGTTTCCATGCCTTTAATA
This sequence comes from Haematobia irritans, assembly GCF_050003625.1. Lineage (NCBI taxonomy): Eukaryota > Metazoa > Arthropoda > Insecta > Diptera > Muscidae > Haematobia > Haematobia irritans. Next base: position 80,356,421 of record NC_134400.1, read on the forward strand.
ATTTTTTGCGTAAGTTTGTTAAAATAACAAAAACAGAGGAAAAACATATACATAAATGGAGCATAAAGATGAACTGAATTCGAGTGTACTACAAAATAGTTCAGAATTTTTTAAAATTTAAAAATTTTACCAATAATGGGCCCATCTTGAACTTTGTATGGCATTGAAGACATTTTTGAACTCCAAATTTTTCCTTCAAACTACGAAATTTTCTTTAGTAAGTGAAAAATAATAATTTTGTTTGAATGTGTCGAAAATTATTTACTACTTTTGTGAAATCGTCATGACATCTGCGTTTCTAATACAGTTTAGGTAACATTTTTTAAATTAATCTATTTTTTCTAATATTAACTAAAATGTTCTTTCCTGGTGGGTTCAATGTTTTTTCAGTGTAGGTGTGCGATTTGTAGGAAAGCGATTTCAACTCGTGAGCTTACACACATTCACGAACCGATTATTTTCGCTCAGCATTTGATTTGACAGCGTGACTCACGCCCCGTGTAAAAATTGTGGGATCATATCAGATATAGTTAGATCTCAAAATGGACCTCTCTAGATATAAGCCCATATACCCATATATGATAAGGTATAATTAGATACAATTATATATAATTCCGTGTATGACGATATCTAACAGCAGATCCAACTATATATAGCGATAACATTACGTTGCATCTAGACCAATATTGAGATACGATCAGACCATTTTTTGGAACTACTCATATCTAATTTTATCAAATTAGATCTCTCAATTTTTACTCGGGGCGTGACCCAGCAAAAAAAGCGTCGCCAAAAAACACTGAAAATGTTCTTTTTGGATCCGGAAATGGTGCAAAATTGGCGCAGAGGCGATTAATTTAACATGGGCTTGTGATAGGAAGGTTAGGTTAGGTTAGGTTAAAGTGACAGCCCGATTAAATTTCAGGCTCACTTAGACTATTCAGTCCATTGTGATACCACATTTAACTAAAAGTACCTATTACATATGGGCACTTCTAGTCTTAACCACTGAACCTTCTCTATTATTTACTTTTGTGGAACCAACCAGATTGCTCCAAAAACATTAACAAACTGCTTAAGTTAACGTTATCCAGGTCAGCCAGTAATCTAAAGCTATATGCTCCTAAAATTCGCTTACGCCTTACACAAAAAGCAGGACACTCACACAAGAGGTGTTTAATTGATTCCTTTTCCTCCACGTCATGACAGCTTATACAATAGTCATTATACTTCGCACCTATAGTTTTTGCAAATTCGCCTATCAGGCAGCGACCCGTTATAGCAGATATTAGAAGTGCTATCTGACGCCTTGAGAACACTAGCATATCTAGTGTGCGGTTTAAGTTTAAATGGGGCCATATTTGCTTGGTGTCGTTACAACCCTTGCAATTTTCCCATCGAATATTGGCCATCATAACAGCCTTCTCACGCAGTAAGAGCTTGCAGGTGGCCAGAGGCATACCAACAGATTCTAGTTCCCCTGGAATATGTAAGGTAGTTCCTAGCCTTGCTAACACATCTGCTTCACAGTTCCCCGGTATGTTCCTATGACCAGGCACCCATATTAGGTGAATATTGTACTGCTCAGCCATCTCGTTGAGAGATTTGCGGCAGTCTATGGCCGTTTTTGAGTTAAGGAACACAGAGTCCAAGGATTTTATTGCAGGTTGACTGTCTGAGTATATATTAATGCCAATATTTGTTGGAACATTACTTCTCAGCCAATTCACCACCTCTCTTATTGCCAATATTTCAGCCTGAAAAACACTACAGTGATTAGGTAATCTTTTCGCTATTCGAATTTCCAGATCTTTAGAATATACTCCGAACCCCACTTGTCCATTCAATTTGGAGCCATCAGTATAGAAATCTATATATCTTTTATTCCCCGGGGTCTGTGTACACCACGCCTCACTGTTGGGAATTAGAGTTTCAAACTTTTTGTCGAAAAGTGGTTTTGCCAGGGTGTAATCCACTACGTTAGGCACATCTGGCATTACTTTGAGGACCGAACTATGACCGTACATTTTTTCCGACCACAGCGATAGCTCGCGCAACCGCACAGCCGTTGTTGCAGCTGACTGTTTGGCCAAAATGTCTAAAGGCAATAGATGTAGCATGACATTAAGGGAGTCTGTTCCTGTCTTACTAAATGCGCCTGAGATACATAAGCTCGCCATACGCTGAACTTTATCTAAACAAGTCGGTTTCTGAAGTGCCGGCCACCAGACTACAACACCATATAGCATTATAGGTCTAACCACTGCCGTGTATAGCCAATGCACAATTTTTGGTCTTAGTCCCCACTTTTTCCCTATTGCCTTTTTGCACGAGTACAAAGCTACCGTGGCTTTTCTCGCCCTCTCTTCAATATTAAGCCTAAAATTCAGCTTCCTATCCAAAATAACGCCAAGGTATTTTGCACACTCACCAAAGGGAATTTCAGTACCCCCTAAGGAAATGGGCCTAACTGTGGGAGTTTTGCGATCTTTGCAGTACATGACTATTTCTGTCTTTGCTGGATTTACACCAAGACCATTATCTTTCGCCCATTTCTCAGTCATCCGGAGAGCTCTCTGTATAATATCTCTGATTGTGGATGGGAATTTTCCCCTGACTGCTAGCGCCACATCATCTGCGTATGCCACCACTTTTATCCTTTCTTTTTCTAGGGAAACCAGAAGGTTGTTTATAGCAACATTCCAAAGAAGAGGTGATAGAACTCCTCCTTGGGGAGTGCCTCTGTTCACATACCTTTGTATGTTTGCTTGCCCTAGTGTGGCTGAAATACGTCTCTTCATTAGAAGTTCGTCTAACAGCCTAAGAATACCTGGATCAACATTCAGAGTTGTCAGTCCATTTAATATCGAGCTCGGATGGATATTATTGAACGCCCCTTCGATGTCTAGAAACGCCACGATTGTGTATTCTTTGACAGATAGTGAGCTTTCAATAAAGCTGACCAGTTCATGCAATGCGGTCTCAGTAGACCTGCCCTTCGAGTATGCATGCTGTCGTTTCGAGAGCAAACCTGAATCCACGCTAGTTCTAAGATACATGTCTATCATCCTCTCCAGGGTCTTAAGTAGGAATGAGGATAAGCTGATTGGTCGGAAATCCTTCGCACTCGAGTGAGAGGCTTTTCCTGCTTTAGGTATGAAGACGACTTTTGTTTCCCTCCACTTTTCTGGAATATATGCTAAGTTTACACATTGTTTATATATCACCGTCAACCAGGGGATAATTCTTTCAGCCACTGCCTGTAACTCCGCCGGAGTAATTCCATCAGGTCCGGGGGATTTGAATGGTCCAAAGCTATTTAAAGCCCATTTTATTCTAGATTCCGACACAATCTCCTCGATAGGAAATGATCGCTGAGCCTCTGTTACACCGCCGGAACATGGTTCAACCGTCTGATTTCCAGGGAAGTGTGTGTCCAAAAGTACCTCCAACGTCTCTTCACTGGACGTTGTCCAATTTCCCTCCGATGTTTTAATGAAACCTGGAGCGGTGTTAGTGGACGCTAGTACCTTCCGTAGTCTGGAAGCCTCTGACGTATTCTCAATACTGCTACAGTAATCATCCCAAGAGTTTTGTTGAGACCTTCTCAGTTCTCGTTTATATTCTCTCAGATTCATCTTGTAAGTGTCCCAATCCTCCGGAGCTCTTGTGGACTTTGCTTTGTTAAAGAGCTTCCTGCAGGATTTCCTCATATTACTTAACTCAGTAGTCCACCATGGCGGCCGATTTTTTCCCCTTGGCTTTCCTCTAGGGCATGCAGCTTTCAGTGAAATGTTGAAGGCCTTAGTAATCCGCTCCACTGCGTGTTCGATATCTTGCACAGTGCTCATATTTGTATCCGGCACTTCCGGTATCATCAAATTGAACGATTCCCTATACCTATTCCAATCAGCTTTCCTAACATTTGGCGGAAATATGGTCTTTGAAGTACGAACAGCCAATCTGAAACTGATGTAGCGATGATCTGAGAAGCTATGTTCCCTCAAAACTTGCCACTCAGATATCTTATCATTCAGTTCCGGAGAGGTCAACGTTACGTCCAAAACCTCTTGTCTGTTCCTGGTGACGAAGGTTGGTGCATCTCCCTTATTGCAAACTACCAGGTTAGTACGCAAAATAAACTCTATTAGCGACTCTCCCCTTGCATTAGTATCACTACTTCCCCAAATACTATGATGTGCATTTGCATCGCATCCCATAATGAGTTTTGTCTTTGTTTTTAGTGACTCATCAACTAAGGTCTTAACGGCACAGGGTGGCATATCCCTATCATGTCCCATGTAGACCGAAGATACCCAATATTTGCATGTGGATATCTCTAGACTGGCTACGACAGTGTCTGCATTGCTCAATGAAGGAAGCAGAAACAAGTTTAGTTCGTTTTTAGCAATTATACATGCTCGATTTATATCGTTACCGGTATTATGCAAAAGTTTGAAACCCGGAGTGCTTAATTCACAGATCTTGTTCTTATATATGTATGGTTCTTGAATAAGAACTATATCTATGTCTCCTTTCATCAGGAGAACTTTTAAGGCAGCACAAGCGGCCTTACAATGGTGAAGATTTTTCTGGAGGAACCGTAGAACCATCCAAATTTTCAACCACCGTCACATCAGCCGCTTCAATTGAGTCATCAAGGGCTTCCTCTTCACAGATCTCGGTGACTCTCGCAACAATCCGCGGTTCAGCTTTGGTGAGGCTTGAGCCTGTAGAAACTTCCCGCATATGATTTTCGCCATAGTCTGCAGGTTTTATGTCTCCTTCGGCTTCGCTAGGAGACTTTTTCACTGCTGACTCTACCGGAGGCTTGTCCGTTTCGGTATCCTTTGGCTGATCGCTTTTGTATACCTTCATATGGATATCATGAAAGCCATAACTTACGCGTCCTTGGGTCTGGGCTAGATGTTGCAGCGACTCTATGTTTAATATAAACACCGCATGTCGTCTTGGTCCATCCACCTCATCCAAACGACCAACCTTCCAATCGGCGGTTGGAAGATCTGGGTTACATTCTTTTAGTCTCTCTAGTATTGACTCAGGATCAGGAGGGTTTACCGGTATCCATGCATGTGCTCTAGGTTTAGCCGGTATGTCTTTTTTATCGACTAACTCCAAAGCGGCTCCTTCCCAAACTTCACCAATTAGCATCAATGCAGCTTTAAAGCAATCCATAGACCTCTGGTCTGCAAAAGCTATTAACTTATATCGTCCTTGATACCATCCAGCATCTTGCCGTCGAGGACTTGGTCCGGGAAACTTTTTTCGCACCTCTGAGTAGACACCAGACATCGCGTTCTCAATTTCCCCCCATTTTTGCCTTGGAATCATACCGTCCAATGCTCCTTTATTAATAATAGCCATCACAAGGCTGTCTTTTGCAACTGAGGCAAACGATCTTTGATCCCGTTTAGAGGATGGTAGCTCATCCGGTGATCGTTCCCTTTTTCCAGCTTCAAGAATTCCTTGAGCCCATTTTAAGGAATCGCTTTGCTTAGCCGACAACGTGCTTGGGTCGACTGATCCTAATTTCTTTAGGATAAACAAAGCATTTCTTCGTTCCTTGAATCTCTTTCGAGAGGGATTGCCTCCTTTTGATGTCGTCACCTTAGAAAAGGTTCGACTTGCCAAAGTGTCACCGCCAGTCGACCCGTCTACAGGTCGATTAATTGGGCCTGACTCTTGGTCGCTGCCCAAATTTATAACTTCAGTCGTTACCCGTCCACTGGGCCCTGAAGTTAGCAACCCAGTGGATGACTTTGAATTTCGCTGCATGGTGGTTTATTATTTCCACCACACGTGAAATTCGTAATAAGTACTTATTACGATGAAATACTCCGCTATTAGAAAACACGTCCGTTCAGTTCGACGGTTGAATATATATAGGATGTCCACCATATCAACAGCCGTTGCACTGAGTATACTTCGCTTCTTAAGGTGTGATCCGAATTCAGTGTTTTGGAAGTGATTTTAAAAATTTTGTGATATTTTTATAAATACTTTTTAAATTTTTCTTATGAATTTTTATGTATTCTACCGATATTAAAAGATTAATTGATACTATTAATTCTTGTGATAGATTTTTGTATTAAATAAAAAATTTGTTGAATCAATTAAAATTTTAATTGAATATTTTTGAAAATTCAAAATTGGAAATTGTTGAATTTCGCGCTTTTATTAAATTATAAATATGGCAACATTTTTGAATAATTTTCTTTGACCTTATCTTAATTCTAATCATGTATGATATTTTACAAGATAAATCAAACTTTTGTACTTCCGTCTGTCAAAACTTCCCTTATTTATCTTTTTTATCCATCATCGGAGCTCCATCCTTTTTATACCCTGCGCACTGGAACAGGGTATTATAAGTTAGTGCATATGTTTGTAACACCCAGAAGGAGACGAGAGAGACACATGGTGTCTTTGGCAATAATGCTCAGGGTGGGTTCCTGAGTCGATATAACCAAGTCCGTCCGTCTGTCTGTGAACACATTTTTGTGATCAAAGTCTAGGTTGCAATTTAAGTCCAATCGCCTTCAAATTTGGCACATGTTCCTAATTTGGGTCAGAATAGAACCCTATTGATTTTGGAAGAAATCGGTTCAGATTTAGATATAGCTCCCATATATATTTTTCGCCCGATATGCACTAATATGGAACCAGCAGCCAGAGTTTTGACCCAATTTGGTTGAAGTTTTGCACAGGGAGTAGATTTAGCATTGTAGTTATGCGTGCTAAATTTGGTTGAAATCGATTCAGATTTAGATATAGCTCCCATATATATTTTTCGCCCGATATGCACTTATATGGACCCAGAAGCCAGAGTTTTATCCCGATTAGCTTGAAATTTTGCACAAGGAGTACAATTGGTAGTATACTCATGTGTGCCAAAGTTGATTGAAATCGGTTCAGATTTAGATATAGCTTCAATATATATTTTTCGCCCGATATGGACTTATATTGCCCCAGAAGCCAGAGTTTTGGCCCAATTTGCTTGAAATTTTGCACTAGGAGTACAATTAGTAATATAGTCATGTGTGCCAAATTTGTTTGAAATCGGTTCAGATTTAGATATAGCTCCCATATATATGTTTTTCTGATTTCGACAAAAATGGTCAAAATACCAACATTTTCCTTGTTAAATCGCCACTGCTTAGTCGAAAAGTTGTAAAAATAACTCTAATTTTCCTAAACTTCTAATACATATATATCGAGCGATAAATCATAAATAAACTTTTGCGAAGTTTCCTTAAAATTGCTTCAGATTTAAATGTTTCCCATATTTTTTTAGTAAAATTGTGTTCCACCCTAGTGCATTAGCCAACTTAAATTTTGAGTCTATAGATTTTGTAAAAGTCTATCAAATTCTGTCCAAATCGAATGATATTTAAATGTATGTATTTGGGACAAACCTTTATATATAGCACCCAACACATTTGACGGATGTGCTATGGTATCGAAAATTTAGATCTACAAAGTTGTGCAGGGTATAATATAGTCGGCCCCGCCCGACTTTAGACTTTCCTTACTTGTTCTGTATAGTATATGAATTTATCAATATTTAATAAAATATCTGAATTAAACATAAACTAATTTTATTTGTAAAGAACACTGTTTATCATCAAACTTCAACAGGTTATGGGCCCAGTGCCTCAGTATTTCGTAAAATAAAGTTTATGGACATTAAAGCAGATATTAAAGAAAGTGAATTTGAAGACGCACAAGATTACAATTCTCTAGAGGATAATACGGCGCATAGCTCTGAAGTCATGTCAGATACAAAAGCCTACCAATTACATCGTTTCAATGAACATAAGTATCAGTTCACACAAAGAAAATTTCATTAAAAGTCAACCAACGAAAAATTTTCATTGATATAACGAAACATTTTCATTGATACAATGAAAATATTCGTTAATAGTACGAAGCGTTACGTTGATTTGCAGAAAATTCGTTATATTAACGAAAAAATTCGTTCTATTAACGAATTTGTTTCATTGGCTCACTTTTAACGACACATTTCGTTAATATAACGAAACTTTTTCTATTAGTGTTGTAAAAGCGGCAAATGGAAATTTATATGACAGAGAATAAGTTAAAACCGTATATATTTGGTACTACACCAAAGCCAGTTACAAATAGCCAATCATGGGAAGAAACAGATGCTGAGGCGCAAGCTTTTATTATGAGAGGGCTTGAATTGGAACAACTAAAATATTTAACCGATTGTTGTACGGTAGCTCAAATGTGGGCTAGACTAAAAATAGTTCATGCAGAGAAAAGCGAACAATCAGCGCAAGTGTTGTTGGAGAAGTTCATAACCTTAAAAATGGAAGAAGAAGAAAGTGTTGTAAACTTTATTGCTGGTGTTACGTCTTTAACGCAGCTTTTGAAAGATATGAATATGGAGCAAAAGGAACCAATGATAGTAGAAAAATTCTGAGTGCGCTTCCATCGAAATATGAACATATAAGAACCGCATGGTATGCAGTACCCCGTTCAGAACAAAACATTGATGATATTGGGTGTTCAACTTTAAAAAAAAATATTCATATAATCTCATGTGTAGAAAATTTTATTTATGCATAGGTATGTATACAATATTTTTATACCCTAAACTACATAGGGGTTATTATACCCTAAACCACATAGTGGTTAGGGTATAATAAGTTTGATCTGCCAAAAAATGTGCCTACCAGAAATATTGATTTTAGACCCCATAAAATATATACCGATCGACTCAGAATCACCTCCTGAGTCGATCTAGCGCTTGGTGTCCGTCCGTCTGTCCATGTATTTGTTGTTCACAGGATTCCGGTCGCAATTATTAACCGATTTTGATGAAATTTGGTACAGGGAGTTTTTTGGCACAAGGACGAATGCTATTGAATTTGGAAGAAATCGGATCAAATTTAGATATAGCTCCCATATATATATATCGCCCGATTTCGACAAATGGGGTCACGCTGTGCTTTTTTTCAAACGGATCGTCACCAAATTTGGCGAAAGGTAATATTTTCCATCGCCCTTCAAGTCTGCAAAATTTCATCCAAATCGGTTCAGATTTAGATATAGCTCTCATATATATGTATCACCCGATTTTCCCAAATTTGGCCACAAAACCCTAATTTATCAACCGATCTTACTCAAAGTTAGCTAAATGTAATCTTCCATAGCATTAACTATATGTGTAAAAAATCATCGAAATCGGTTCAGATTTAGCTATAGCTCCCATATATATGTACCGCCCGATTTTTCTGAATTCGGCCATAAAACCCTTATTTTTCAACCGATCTTACTCAGAGTTAGCTAAATGTAATCTTCTATAGCACTAACTGTATGTGCGAAATATCATCGAAATCGGTTCAGATTTAGATATAGCTCCCATATATATGTATAGCCCTATTTTCCCAAATTTGGCCATAGAACCCTTATTTACTAACCGATCTTACTCAAAGTTGGCTAGATCCAGTCCACTATAGTACTAACGGTATGTGCAAAATTTCATCAAAATCGGTTCAGATGTAGATATAGCTCCCATATATGTATCGCCCGATTTTGAAAAATTCGCCCCTAATAACCTTATTTTTGACCGTAGAGCCCTCATTTCTTAACTGATCTTTCTCAAATTTTGCACAAGGTAACCTTTTGTGATATTAATCAAACCCGCAAAATATTATGCAAATTGGTTCAGATTTAAATATAGCTTCCATATATATGCATCGCTCTATTTTCCCTAATTTGGCCAAAGTACTCTTATTTATTAACCAATGTTACTCAAATTTTAAATTTTGATGTACTACCCGATCGTATTTATACGTACTTGTAGCTCTTACATAAGAATATTGCTCGATTTTTACAAATTTGGAGTTATTACCCACACTAATTGAACGATTTTCTCTTTTTTAATAATGGGCTCAATATTAGTGGCATACTAACTCTTTTGGTGCAAAATAAACTATAGCTCCTAATATTAGACATTTCTGCTCAGATTGTGACACGACACCCATAAACATGTACCCCCCTTTATGTTCTCCAAAACCTATACCAATGATACCCCACAAATGCTTATGTTTACTAATTCAGTAGGGGTGGTTTAGGGTATGATATAGTCGGCCCGTCCGACTTTCTACTTTATTCACTGGTTATAATATTAAATTGAGCCGACGGGCTTTTTGGGCAGCAAATAAATCAATGACTTCTTCAGTCGGCACATTTATTCGGCGATGAACCGACATTAATGCCAATACTTTGAGTCTACTCTCGCTATCGAATTTCTTAGATACGTCTTTAATCTCGTCATTGTTGGAAATGAACGTTCGGATGAGCACGTAGTAACTGCAGGGATGGAAAATGCAGTACTATAGTACTTTTTTCAAACCTTTTTCACCCCGGTCAGTACCGTAGTACCGCCCCGAATGATTTAGTACCTTTTGTGTAGACATTTTTGAGTCGATATCAGATTTATGGTACAATAGCTTTGACAAAATATTTTAATATTTTGAGAAAGTCTTTATCAACTTTATTTGCTAATAGTCTTTTACAAATATGGCAAAACAGACATGTTCATGTGGGAAGAAAATCTCGATTTTGTAAGACATAGTCAAAAACAGGATTTTATTGAACTTCAAGAAAGTTTTAGTCGAAAAAAGAATGTGATTCTATATTATCGATTTTTTATTTCGGTAGAAAATGTTGTCAAAATTTTATTTCTATATAGAATTTTTGCAAAAGTTTATTTTTATTGAAAATTTTGTCAAAATTTTATTTCAATTGAAAATTTTGTCAAAATTTTATTTCAATTGAAAATTTTGTAAACATTTTATTTCTATAGGAAATTTTTGCAAAATTTTATTTCTATAGAAAATTTTGTCAAAATTTTATTTTCTTTAAAATTCAGTCTCTCGACAATAATCTTTCCGCTCAAAAAATACAAAAAAGGTACTTTCTTAAAAATTGTATTTTCCATCCCTGAGTAACTGGCAAAGTGACCAAAATTTTTAAAAGAATATGCACGTTTGGAAATATCTCTTTATTGCTTCCATCGCTGAATTAGGCAGGTTTTTTTTCGCAGGTTTTGCGCCATTTCATTTACACTTGTGTGTTTGGCTGTTTCGTTGTTGTTGCTATGGCCAAACAAAGCGAGTCATGTTCACAAAAAGAACAACAAACACACATAAAAAGCAGAAATACATTTTCCAAAAATGAAATTTATGGTGCGATAACAAAAACAATTTGTTTTTTGACGGGCTTTTCAACTAGGATTTGTGTAAGTTTTATAGGTAAGCGTTTTTCAAAATAAAACCTCCAGCTTTTCTTCAACATCTTCGGTAAGATTTTTCTATGCAGCTAAAAATATATATTTATTTATATAAAAATATTCATTCATTTCGGGGGGGGGGGGTTTGATCCTCCTCACCCCCCCCCCCCCTGAATACGGCCTTGACCACACAACATTTTTGTAACGGGAGCAACCGATCATATGATTTCAGAGGGAGCTGTATAAAACTTTCAAAGAATATGATCAAGGCATATGTCGTGTTAAAGTTGGAGATGGTAACATGCTAAATGTTGTTGGTATAGGCGGTATTGACGTTCTAGTACCTAGCAGCAGTGTCGTACATACCATTAAAAATTTACTGCTAGTCCCAGAGTTGGATAGAAATTTCATTTAAGTATGTAAATGTACAGAAAAAGGAATCAAAACTGTATTTGAAGAAGCCGATGGAAAAGTAATATTCATGAAAGACAATGAAGTTATCGTAGATGGAATGCGCAGTAATGGACTATACAAAATAAATGTAACTCCCATTGTAAATTCAACTTTATGTGCGGCAAATTCCATAATGGTTTGGCATGAAAGATTAGGACACGTGTATTATAAAACATTACGAGAAATGCATTCGAAAAATGTTATAGAAGACATGAATATGGATAATGTGTCATTAGAAGAGATGCTCGTATGGGAAACAACACCGTGCAAAACGTGCAACCAAAGCTGGAGAAACTTTTCATGCTGATCTCTGTGGTAAGATGAGTTTACCGTCTATTGGAAAATCAAATTATTTTTTGTTACTCAAAGATGCTTTTTCAAGATATTGTTTCGATAATTTTCTCAAAAACAAAACTGAAGGTTTAGAAAAGTTTATGCAGTTTTGTGCTGACGTTAAAGCCGATGGGCATCATATAAAAAGAATACGGACGGTCGGTGGTTCTGAATTTTGCAATGAAGAATTTAACATGTATTTTTTAAAACAAGGAATTAAACGTGAGGTGACCACACCAAGAGCTCCAGAACAAAACGGATTTATAGAAAGACAAAATCGAACAATAGTTGAGTGTTCAAAGGCTATGCTTCACGAACGAGATCTACCCACTTATCTTTGGGCAGAAGCAACAAATACTGCCGTTTACCTCAAAAATAGAACTGCTTCTGAGGTATTGATGGGAAAAACACCTTATGAACTTTGGTTCAATAAAAAAATCATCAGTTGGTCACCTTAAAATTTTAGGCAGCAACGCTTACGTGCATGTACCCAAAGAGCAGAGAACTAAATGGGAGAGAAATTCTTTCAAAGGTATAATGTTTGGATACAACGAAGAGAGTAAAGCATATCGCATTTACGATTCAAAGAACAGAACATTTTTAATTAGAAGAGATGTGAAGTTTGATGAAAGTAAAAGTAAAGTACACGAAGTGATAGAATTGAAAAATAATGAAAACAAATGGCAAAGTAATAATCAAGACAGAGCGGAGTGTGACAAATACAAAGAAGAAGAAGAAACGCCTTTCATTAAGCGTAGTCCATATAACACCAGATGATCTAAAAAGACAATAGAACGTCAAGAAGAATCCGAAAAAAATCTCTATATGGCAGAGTTGGAGCCTACATCACTACAAGAAGCTTTGGACAGTCCTGAGTCTGGAAAATGGCTGGAAGCCATTTATGAGGAAATTGATGCTTTAAACAAAAATGAAACATGGAAATTGGTAAACAGAAATAATGTTATGAACGTGCTATCAAATCAATGGGTTTTCAAACATAAGTACAAAGAAAATCGTAATAAGAAATATAAAGCGAAAACGGCTTTTCTTCATGGCATAATCGAAGAAAATATTTATATGGAAGAACCATTTGGTTTTGAAAAAGAATTGTTGAATTTCTTACCAAGTTTCGTTTTAAGCAGTCATCAGCTGATTTGTGTGCATTTATTTATAATGATAACTCCAACATAATTCATCTCGCGCTTTATGTCGATGACGGGATAATATGTGGCAATAAAAATGATTTGATTGGACGTTTATCGAAAGCTTTGCATGATGAATTTGAAATAACATACAAAGAAGCAGAATTTTTCGTTGGAGTGCAGATAAAAATTGATACGAATGCAAACAGATAAAAAATTTTTCAAGAAGTGTATGTTGGAAAAATATTAAAGCGATTTAATCATTTCATTTTAATCATTTTAACTGCCGTTGCAACACCTGCTGAATCTGGTATGATATTTTCCCAGCAAAATGATCACAGAAGCACCGCATTTCCATATCGCGAAGCCATTAGATGTTTAATGTATTTATTGGTATGTACCCGCCCAGATCTGTCGTATATAGTAGGTGTTTTGAGCCGGTATGTAGAAATCCCACAGAGACCAATGTAAAGGGAATTAAGCGAATATTGAAATATCTAAAAGGAACTGATCAATATTTTTACAGCTGTGAATTACAGCGAGAGGGAGAATGTACATATAAAGAAAAATTTACCAATCTAATTAAAGAATATAATTTTGTAGATTAATAATTATTATTAATTAAATAATTTAACAAAGCGAGAGCGAGTGTTGAATTTAACGCTTTTATTAAATTATAAATATGGGAACATTTTTGAATAATTTTTCTTTGACGTTTTCTTAATTCTAATCATGTATGATATTTTACAAGATAAATCAAACTTTTGTACTTCCGTCTGTCAAAAATTCCCTTCTATTTTTATCCATCATCGGAGCTCTACGTTTTTCTGTATAGTATATGAATTATCAATATTTAATAATATATGTATTTAACATAAACTAATTTCATTTGTGAGGAACACTGTTTATCGTTAAACTTCAACAGAAATATTTTGGTGAACATTTTTTCTGTGTACATGCCTTTCGAGTCATTGAATGTTTAGCTGGAGTCTTGAATTTCATTTTATTTCCTCAAAAAATTACAAATTGCAATTATATCACTTAGGTCTATATAAATACATTCTCCTACATATATAAATAAAGAATTACAATGAAAATTTACACTAATTAACTAACAAATGATCTGATGTTGTAGTAGTAAAAAATGCGATTGATATGGGCTCGGTAGTTCAACAGAATGATGAATATGAATGGTCAATTGACGAGCTTGTTGATACCAATGAACTCTAGATATGTTAGTGATCAATATCAGTCGTTGTCTGTAGGAAGTAATATTTGATTGAGAAACAGATATGCTGAGATTAACAAAACCTTGGGGATACCACATATGAACTTATCTCTTACAAATGGATGCTGCCGGAATCTATGCCACACCCAATGATAAGAAAGAGAGATCTCTTACTGATGAATTTGATGCACTGTCTGAACTCTTCCAGATGGATCTTCTGGACAACCCCAGTCACGACGTGGAATCCAACGTTTCACTGTTTGAGCAGCATCATTGCCTGGAAACATTTCCTCGAATATACTGCGATAGTAGTAGGCCTCTCTGGTGGAGGGTGTGTTTATGGGAAACTTTTCAAATGCTTTAGCAAATTCCATGTCCGAAACGTGGTCGGTTGCTACTTGACGAATACTATCAATCCAATCGTAACCCACACCATCAGAAAATTGTTCCTTCTGTCTCCAAAGGACCTGCTCGGGAAGATAGCCATTGGCAAAGGCAGCCCTTAAAATATGTTTTTCAATGCGATACTTTTGCTCGTCGCGTAAATTGTTTAAATTTCCAGGTATTTTATCTTCCGGCCGTATTGACATAACGTAATTCACAAAGGCTGTATCCAAAAATGGGACACGCAATTCAATACCTTTGGCCATGCACACCTTGTTTGCCCTTAGACAGTCGGATAGGTGGAGTTGGGAAACTCTCTTCACTAGTTCTTCGTGAAAGTCTCTATAGTTGGGAGCACTAAAGAAATACAAATAACCGCCAAAGATTTCGTCGGCTCCTTCGCCCGACAGGATCATTTTAATACCGGTGCTCTTAATATGTCGTGCCAATAGCAACATAGGTAAGCTGCATCGCACAGTGGTTACATCATATGTTTCCAAGTGATAGACAATATCGCGGATGGCGTCCAAAGCGTCATCTATTTCAAATATTAGTTCTTTATGTTCACTGCCAATGTAGTCCGCCACTATGCGAGCAGCCTTAAAGTCTGGGGCATTTCGAAGACCAACGGAAAAGGTTTTTAGCCGAAAGCTTGGTTCACGTTCCCGTCGAATTTTCGTGGCGATTGAGGCTATCAAACTGCTGTCTACTCCACCTGAAAGCAGAGCCCCAAATTCCACATCACAATGTAGGTGTGTACGAACAGCATATTCTAAAGTGTCTCTCAGTCTTTCCAAGTCCACGCTCATAGAAGGTGTTTCATACATCCATGACTTATTAAAATACCTGCGCTTTACCAGATTGTCCGCTTTTCCCAATCTCAGCTCTCCAGGCTGAAACACTTCAATGTTTTGACATGCCCCCACTAGGCATTTCATCTCAGATGCAACCCATATGTTGCCATCCACATCCTCACCTATGTACATTGGTATGATTCCGAATGGATCCCTGGCTATAAAAATGGTTTTGTTCCTCTTATCGTACAGGGCAAATGCAAACATGCCAGTTATACGTTCTAGTAATTGTTCACCCATCTCGGCATACAATTCCACAATGATACTGCAGTCACTTTTTGGTTTGTAATGACCCCGTACTTTGGAGAGTTCAGCCGACAACTCCAGATAATTGTAGATTTCACCATTGGCTACCATAACGATATCTTCACTTTCCGAGATTAATGGCTGGTGTCCTGTCTCAACACCTACTATGGCTAGCCGTTCGTGTATCATAACGACTCCCTCTTCAGCTATGTAGTGAACTCCAGTGTCGTCAGGACCCCGATGCCTTTGCTTACCACTTTGCCTGTAAGCCAACTGTCTCAACGAGTGCAAACTTCCATGATGTATTTTCGGTTCGATAGCATTGCCATCCTTAGAGAAGATAGCAAATATTCCACACATTTTCGATCGAAGTTTGATTGTTAAGTTCCCGGTGAGTAATAATGAATATCTCGTCTCCAACCGTCCGGCTTTTCACTTCCCAGAAGAGTAGGCTTACAAGAAAACGTGCTGCTCCAAGATTGAGAACTGACTGTGTGTGAGATTCGATAACAACTAAAAGTGCATTGCATATGGCCATGGCCTTTTATAGCATTCATTTGATTGTTTCCATTGTGGGTCTCGAAGAAACTCGAAGCGATGAGGTCGATCATGTTTCTCGTCGCAAATGGGCATCGCACAGTGGTAGATTTGTTTTAATTTACATAAGCCTCTTTGTATTTGGATACATCTGCGGTTGACACAAGCGATCGTTAATATCAGAATAAAAAACAAAACAAGTGAGCCAACCACGAAAGAAAATGCAGGCTCATTTTTGAAAAATATATTACAAGTACCGTCATAATACCAATGAGTTAATAGTACTTTAGTCAAATTGAAGAAAATTTCTTAAACCTCAATAATTTTTAACTGTCCAACTTTGAAGCAAACCCAAATTGGAGCTAAAAATTATTAAAACGCTTTTACTAGTATAGGGGCTAGATGCATTTTTACAAACTTTAACAGCAAGTTTTCTTTATTGGTTAAAATGTAATCATTTTAGAAAATGTTGGATTATTTCCTATAATTATATGTACTAACATAGGTTCAGATTTCGTGTTGAAAGTCTCTTCATTACTTACTTTTTTATATAATTGATAATTTGACCCATTTATTAATAACAAACTGAAAATATTTTTAATTTAGGGTGTTATGTAAAGAAAAGTTTAATTTAAAAAGATTTTGCAATTTGTAAATGTTTAACCTGCTTTTGCATTTTTTATACCCTCCACCATAGGATGGGGGGTATATTAACTTTGTCATTCCGTTTGTAACACATCGAAATATTGCTCTAAAACCCCATAAAGTATATATATTCTGGGTCGTGCTGAAATTCTGAGTTGATCTGAGCATGTCCGTCCGTCCGTCTGTTGAAATCACGCTAACTTCCGAACGAAACAAGCTATCGACTTGAAACTTGGCACAAGTAGTTGTTATTGATGTAGGTCGGATGGTATTGCAAATGGGCCATATCGGTCCACTTTTACGTATAGCCCCCATATAAACGGACCCCCAAATTTGGCTTGCAGATCTTCTAAGAGAAGCAAATTCCATCCGATCCGCCTGAAATTTGATACACGGTGTTAGTATATGGTCTCTAACAACCATAGGTTAGGTTAGGTTAGGTGGCAGCCCGATGTATCAGGCTCACTTAGACTATTCAGTCCATTGTGATACCACAGTGGTGAACTTCTCTCTTATCACTGAGTGCTGCCCGATTCCATGTTAAGCTCAATGACAAGAGACCTCCTTTTTATAGCCGAGTCCGAACGGCGTTTCACATTCCAGTGAAAACACTTAGAGAAGCTTTGAAACCCTCAGAAATGTCACCAGCATTACTGAGGTGGAATAATCCACCGCTGAAAAACTTTTTGGTGTTCGGTCGAAGCAGGAATCGAACCACGACCTTGTGTATGCAAGGCGGGCATGCTAACCATTGCACCACGGTGGCTCTAACAACCATGCAAAAATTGGTCCACATCGGTCCATAATTATATATAGCCCCGATATAAACCGATCCTCCGATTTGGCTTGCGGAGCCTCTAAGAGAAGCAAATTTCATCCGATCCGGCTGAAATTTGGTACATGGTGTTAGTATATGGTCTCTAATGACCATGCAAAAATTGGTCTACATCGGTCCGTAAGTATGTATAGCCCCCATATAAACCGATCACCAGATTTGACCTCCGGGGCCCCTTGGAAGACCAAAATTCATCCGATTCGGTTGAAATTTGGTAAGTATATAGTATCCAACAATCATGCAGGAATTGGTTCATATCAGTCCCTAATTATATATAGCCCCCCATATTTCAATTCTGGCTCTCTACGTACCGTGAAAAAATCCATATCGAGTCTTAATTATTTGTAGACTTACCTGTACATACCTTTGTTGTCTAATATATACCACGTATGGACTAACTCACAATTTAGAAAACGATGTTAAGAAGTTTTAAGATACCACAACCCAATTAATTCGATTGTGGATGACAGTCTTTCGTAGAAGTTTCTACGCAATCCAAGGTGGAGGGTACATAAGATTCGGCCTGGCCGTTTCAAAACTATCGCTAGTCCAAACTTTCGCATTTGCAAATACTGTCATTCGACTCCACAGATACTTACGAAACACACTCATATCTAGGATCTCTTGTGTTATTTGAGAGCATCTTCTCTGCTTCATTCGACTATCTCAGCATATTGACGAAATAACAGGATCACACATGTTCCTTTCGCATCGTATGTTGATGTGAAACCAAAGATGATAATCAGCCTTAATCACGCCTACTTGACTACTCCATTGGAGGCCCCAGTGACATCATTGAATTCTGGATTGGTTGGAGTTAAAACTCGTTTGGGATGGATCATCTTCGGACCAAAAGGTAATAATAAGAATGTTTGCAGACAAAGATCCTTAAGTATAAAAAAGTTGCGAAACATGATGGAGTAACATTTCAATATGGAAACGTTCGGCATAAAACCTGATGTGAAACCTGTTTTGTCAGATGAGGATAATAGAGCAATGGCTATTATGAATGATTCTGTTTGTAAAGTCGGTGATCGATATGCATGTGGTTTACTCTGGAGAGAAGATTTTAGGTCCTTTCCAGAAAACTTTTCTTTGACTTATAAGGGAAAGAAAAATACAGATGGATCCTGAAGCTCGTAATTATTGTGAGAAAATGAACGACTATTTGCAAAAAGGGTATGCTAGGAAACTAACGGAGTCAGAAGTGAAATCTTTGTCTTTTTATTTGCCCCATTTTGGGGGGACAACTCAAAATGAACCTGGTATACGTCTGGTTTTCGACGAAGGTGCAAATTTTGAAAACATGTCATTCATTGATGCATTGTTATGTGGGCCAGATTTGAACAAACCATTAGTTGGAACTTACTTGGATTCTTTCCAAGATGAAGACGAAGCTGTTCACGTTGTTAAGGATATAATACGAATTCATAAACTTGGTGGTTTTGAATTGAGAATAATTAAATCAAATTCGCCGAAGGTAATGTCGAAATTTGGAGATATAGAAGACCTTGATACATTTAATATTAAAGGAAATGAAAAAAGAATTCTTGGTATGCACCGGTACGTTTTCATTTGTGTTGACACTGAAAAAAGTGGGTCCACGAATAATTGGAAAAGATGGAATTTCAAGAAGCGCAAATGTGTAAACTGAAGTAGGAGGGATGCGGACACCTATTTCCAAGTTGGCAATTATGGAAACAAACTGATTATTGTAAATCTTATATTGTATCGATTTACGGTGGATAGTATGTTATTCGTTGAATTTAATTATATAAATTACTACTTTGCAATGAATATTTTATTTTAAATCTAAGTATGCTTTGAAGTCAATTTATTCGTTTACTATGGTACTACTTTGTAATTAATTTTCACTTAAAACATAAGTATGCTTTGAAATTAATTTTTTGTTTGCTATATTCTTTCTGTTAAGGCCGGTACTCTGTTCGCTTTTCGCGTTGAAACTCCATACAAAACCAAAACATGCGAGAAACTAGCGAAATTTTTTCCATTTGTGGTACTTTGTTTTTTATACCCTTCACCACTACTGTGGTACAGGGTATAATAAGTTTGTGCATTTGTATGTAACGCCAAGAAGGAAAAGTCTGAGACCCATCGTTTAGTATACCGATCGTCTTAGAATTAAATTCTGAGTCGATTTAGCGATGTCCGTCTGTCTGTCTGTCTGTCTGTCTGTTGATGTATTTTTGTGTGCAAAGTACAGCTCGCAGTTTTAGTCCGATTATCCTAAAATTTGGTATAGGGTCCTGTTTCGGCTCAAAGACGATCCCTATTGATTTTGGAAAAAATCGGTTCAGATTTAGATATAGCTGCCATATATATTTTTCACCGATCTGGTCATAATTGGCGTGTATATCAACCGATCTTCCTCAAATTCCGTACATCCGAATATTTTATGAGTCTCGAAAAGCTTGCAAAATATCAGCCAAATCGGTTCAGATTTAGATATAGCTCCCATATATAGCTTTCGCCCGATTTACACTCATTTGCCCACAGAGGCCAATTTTTTGCTCCGATTTAGTTGAAATTTTGCACAGGGAGTAGAATTAGCATTGTAGCTATGCGTGTCAAATTTGGTTGAAATCGGTTCAGATTTAGATATAGCTCCCATATATAGCTTTCGCCCGATTTACACTCAAATGACCACAGAGGCCAATTTTTTGCTCCGATTTAGTTGACATTTTGCACAGGGTGTAGAATTAGCATTGTAGCTATACGTGCCAAATTTGGTTGAAATCGGTTCAGATTTAGATATATCTCCCATATATAGATTTCGCCCGATTTACACTCATATAACCACAGAGGCCAATTTTTAACTCCGATTTAGTTGAAATTTTGCACAGGGTGTAGAATTAGCATTGTAACTATGCGTGCCAAATTTGGTTGACATCGGTTCAGATTTAGATATAGCTCCCATATATATTTTTTTCTGATTTCGAAAAAAATGGTCAAAATACCAACATTTTGCTTGTTAAATCGCCACTGCTTATTCGAAAAGTTGTAAAAATGACTCTAACTTTCCTAAACTTCTAATACATATATATCGAGCGATAAATCATAAATAACCTTTTGCGAAGTTTCCTTAAAATTGCTTCAGATTTAAATGTTTCCCATATTTTTATACCCTTCACCACTACTGTGGTACAGGGTATAATAAGTTTGTGCATTTGTATGTAACGCCAAGAAGGAAAAGTCTGAGACCCATCGTTTAGTATACCGATCGTTTTAGAATTAAATTGTGAGTCGATTTAGCGATGTCCGTCTGTCTGTCTGTCTGTCTTTTGATGTATTTTTGTGTGCAAAGTACAGCTCGCAGTTTTAGTCCGATTATCCTAAAATTTGGTATAGGGTCCTGTTTCGGCTCAAAGACGATCCCTATTGATTTTGGAAAAAATCGGTTCAGATTTAGATATAGCTGCCATATATATTTTTCACCGATCTGGTCATAATTGGCGTGTATATCAACCGATCTTCCTCAAATTCCGTACATCCGAATATTTTATGAGTCCATATATATTTTTTTCTGATTTCGACAAAAATGGTCAAAATACCAACATTTTGCTTGTTAAATCGCCACTGCTTATTCGAAAAGTTGTAAAAATGACTCCAATTTTACTAAACTTCTAATACATATATATCGAGCGATAAATCATAAATAACCTTTTGCGAAGTTTCCTTAAAATTGCTTCAGATTTAAATGTTTCCCATATTTTTATACCCTGCTCCACACTGTGGAACAGGGTATTATAACTTAGTTGATATGTTTGCAACACCCAGAAGGAGACGAGATAGACACATGGTGTCTTTGGCAAAAATGCTCAGGGTGAGCTCCTGAGTCGATATAGCCATGTCCGTCTGTCCGTCTGTCCGTCTGTCCGTCTGTCCGTGAACACATTTTTGTAATCAAAGTCTAGGTCGCAGTTTAAGTCCAATCGACTTCAAACTTGGCACAAGTATGTGTTTTGGCTCAGAATAGATACCTATTGATTTTGGAAGGAATCGGTTCAGATTTAGATATAGCTCCCATATATATCTTTCGCCCGATATGGACTAATACGGTCCCAGGAGCCAGAGTTTTACCCCAATTTGGTTGAAATTTTGCACTAGGAGTTCAATTAGTGGTGTAGTCTAGTGTGCCAAATTTTATTGAGATCGGTTCAGATTTAGATATAGCTCCCATATATAGCTTTCGCCCGATTTACACTCATATGACCACAGATTCCAATTTTTTGCTCCGATTTAGTTGAAATTTTGCACAGGGAGTAGGATTAGCATTGTAGCTATCCGTGCCAAATTTGGTTGAAATCGGTTCAGATTTATATATAGCTCCCATATATAGCTTTCGCCCGATTTACACTCAAATGACCACAGAGGCCAATTTTTTGCTCCGATTTAGTTGAAATTTTGCACAAGGAGTAGAATTAGCATTGTAGCTATGCGTGCCAAATTTGGTTGAAATCGGTTCAGATTTAGATATATCTCCCATATATAGCTTTCACCCGATTTACACTCATATGACCACAGAGGCCAATTTTTAACTCCGATTTAGTTGAAATTTTGGACAGGTAGTAGAATTAGTATTGTAGCTATGCGTGCCAAATTTGGTTGAAATCGGTTCAGATTTAGATATAGCTCCAATATATAGCTTTCGGCCGATTTACACTCATATGACCACAGAGGCAAATTTTTTGCTCCGATTTAGTTGAAATTTTGCACAGGGAGTAGAATTAGCATTGTTGCTATGCGTGCCAAATTTGGTTGAAATTGGTTCAGATTTAGATATAGCTCCCATATATATGTTTTTCTGATTTCGACAAAAATGGTCAAAATACCAACATTTTCCTTGTAAAATCGCCACTGCTTAGTCGAAAAGTTGTAAAAATGACTCTAATTTTCCTAAACTTTTAATACATATATATCGAGCGATAAATCATAAATAACCTTTTGCGAAGTTTCCTTTAAATTGCTTCAGATTTAAACGTTTCCCATATTTTTTTTACTAACATTGTGTTCCACCCTAGTGCATTAGCCGACATAAATTTTGAGTCTATAGATTTTGTAGAAGTCTATCAAATTCTGTCCAGATCGAGTGATTTGGGACAAACCTTTATATATAACCCCCAACACATTTGACGGATGTGATATGGTATCGAAAATTTAGATCTACAAAGTGGTGCAGGGTATAATATAGTCGGCCCCGCCCGACTTTAGACTTTCCTTACTTGTTTTTTACTAAAATTGTGTTCCACCCTAGTGCATTGGCCGACTTATATTTTGAGTCTATAGATTTTGTAAAAGTCTTATCAAATTCTGTCCAAATCGAGTGATATTTAAATGTATGTATCTGGGACAAACCTTTATATATAGCACCCAACACATTTGACAGATGTGATATGGTATCGAAAATTTAGATCTACAAAGTGGTGCAGGGTATAATATAGTCGGCCCCGCCCGACTTTAGACTTCCCTTACTTGTTTGTACTAACATTGTGTTCCACCCTAGTGCATTAGCCGACACAAATTTTGAGTCTATAGATTTTGTAGAAGTCTATCAAATTCTGTCCAGATCGAGTGGTATTTAAATGTATGTATTTGGTACAAACCTTTATATATAACCCCCAACACGTTTGACGAATGTGATATGGTATCGAAAATTTAGATATACTAAGTGGTGCAGGGTATAATATAGTCGGCCCCGCCCGACTTTAGACTTTCCTTACTTGTTTTCTAGTTGAAAAACTGACGTAACTCGCGTAGTCAGTATTTTCATACCATGGCGCCATTTGCAATGTGAATTAGGGAGCCACCGTGGTGCAATGGTTAGCATGCCCGCCTTGCATACACAAGGTCGTGGGTTCGATTCCTGCTACGACCGAACACCAAAAAGTTTTTCAGCGGTGGATTATCCCACCTCAGTAATGCTGGTGACATTTCTGAGGGTTTCAAAGCTTCTCTAAGTGTTTTCACTGGAATGAGGAACGCCGTTCGGACTCGGCTATAAAAAGGAGGTCTCTTGTCATTGAGCTTAACATGGAATCGGGCAGCACTCAGTGATAAGAGAGAAGTTCACCACTGTGGTATCACAATGGACTGAATAGTCTAAGTGAGCCTGATACATCGGGCTGCCACATAACCTAACCTAACCTAATGTGAATTAAGAAATAATTTATTTATTAAACTGATTGTTGTGAATTTATAACACAAAAGTGGATCTGATTATTATTTAAAAATGTAATCTAATGATTGATAAAACAAAGTATAACATGGAGTTGTATTTCCATAATAAACTAGCAACAATATCTAGCCGCTCCCTACTATATGGTAGAATATAAATAATGTACATATATAACATGAAATTTAAACACAAATGTTAACAAAATAAAAACTTTATTTGGTGAATTATATTTTACAATCGTTTCATTTGTACTGGGCATCGGGATAATAAACACAAAACAATTTAAACAAAAGGAGGCACAGCAATTGATGTTCCAAAACAAGAAATAGCACTTCAACCAACATGTATAGTACCGAGGTAGCAATGAATGCAATCACAAGAAATAATTGCTATTTTCCAAAAAATAAAATGCAGCACTGTAAAATCAGTTTTTTAATTCCAAAGATATTTGTAAAATAACTTCGCCTGCTTCTTCTTTTTCAAATTATTTATTTTGTATGCGTGTGTGTGTAAATCGAGCCACTAGTTGCGTAGGTATATGTAATCATTTCGTGACAGTCTGCGATGTTGTCAATACATTTATACGAAATAAACGCAAAAAAGTCCCAAAATGGCTGTTTTCCCCCCCAAAATATATTGTCAACACTATCATTTTTCAACGCGAAACAATGATTGAGTGGAACTTTTTTCGCACCAACAAACAGAGTACCGGCCTTTACCCAGAAAAAAATTTGGAAGTTCTTCTAATGGCACACCTTCCAAAAATGTCCTCCCAAAGATGTTCTTTAGTTTAACTACACAGGAAGTTCTTTTAATACAATTTTTTATAACTCGCTGTTTTCATATTTTTAATGGATAATTTTAACTTTTTTTGTTTCAAATGGGTTAAAAACAGAGTAAGAATTAATAAAATGGTGCAAATTATTAAAATTTTGTCGGAAAAAAATATTAAATCCAATCTGGAAAAATTGCGAATTTTTGAAAATATTTGAGGTCAAATGTTTTAGACAAGTCTTTGAATGCATTAAAAATCATAAAAAATTATAAAATTTAATTATTTGGCAAAATATCATAAAATTTTCCAACACACATCCAAAACACTGATTTCGGATCATACCTTAAGAAGTGATGCAAATTTAATGCAACGGCTATCGAAATGGTGAACATTCATCGGTTCTGCGTCAATTTTGCACCATTTCCGGATCCAAAAAGAACATTTTCACTACTTTTTTGGCTACGCTTTTTTTGCTGGGTAATTATACCCTAAACCACATAGTGCTCAGGGTATAATAACCTTGATCTGCCAAATATTGATTTTAGACCCCATAAAATATATACCGATCGACTCAGAATCACCTCCTGAGTCGATCTAGCGCTTGGTGTCCGTCCGTCCGCCTGTGCATGTATTTGTTGGTCAAGGGATTCCGGTCGCAATTATCAACCGAATTTGCTGAAATTTGGTACAGGGTGTTTTATGGGCACAAGGACGAACGCTATTGAATTTGGAAAAAAATCGGATCAAATTTAGATATAGCTTCCATATATATGTATCGTCTGATTTCGGCAAATACATATGTAACGCCCGATTTTTCCAAATTTGGCCATAAAGCCCTTATTTATCGACCGATCTTACTTTAAGTTGGCTTACTATAATCTTCTATGGTACTAACTATATGTGCAAATAATCATGGAAATCGTTTGTCATTTAGATATAGCTCCCATATATATGTATCGCCCGATTTTCAAAAATTTACCATAATAACTTTATTTTGACAATAGTGCCCTCATTTATTAACCGATCTTACACAGATTTTGCACAATGTAACCTTCTGTGGTATCAATCAAATCTGCAAAATATTATACAAATTGGTTCAGATTTAGATATAGTTCCCATATATATTCATCGCTCGATGTTCCCAAATTTGGCCATAATACTCTTCCTTATTAACCAATGATAATCAAATTTCAAATTTTCATGTAATAGCCGATCGTATTTAGACTAACATGTAGCGTTTTGATAATAATATTGCCCGATTTTTACAAATTTGGATTTATTACCCACACTAATTGAGCGATTTCCTCCTTTTTTAATAAAGGACTATAATATTATTTTCATACTTAGGTCGAAAACCTTAGTTGTTATTACCTTTATTTTTTTTCTATTTATCTTCATAATTTATTATGATTTTAAATAAACTAATAATAATTATTTTCATACTAACTCTGCAGGTATTAAATAAAGTATAGCCCCGCCCGACTTTCTACTTTACTTACTTGTTTAATAATGGACTCAATATTAGTTGTATACTAACTCTGTAACTGCAAAATCAACTATAGCTACAACTATATATAATATTAGACATTTCTGCTCAGATTGTGACAAAACTCCCATAAATATGTACCCCTTAATGTTCTTAAATATGGAAATGCGGTTTATCTCTCAAATCTATGCCAAATTATTAATTAGGTGGGATTGGTTTAGGGTATGATATAGTCGGCTCCGCCCGACTTTCTACTTTACTTACTTGTTATACCCTCCACCATAGGATGGGGGTATATTAACTTTGTCATTCCGTTTGTAACACATCGATATATTGCTCTAAGACCCCATAAAGTATATATATTCTGGGTCGTGGTGAAATTCTGAGTCGATCTGAGCATGACCGTCCGTCCGTCCTTGGAAGCACAAAATTCATCCGATACGGTTGAAATTTGGTACGTAATGTTAGTATATGGTATCCACCAACCATGCAGGAATTGGTTCATATCAGTCCATAATTATATATAGCCTCCATATAAACCGATCCCCAGATTTGGCCTCCTGTGCCTTTTGGAGAAGCAAAATTCATCCGATCTGGTTGAAATTTGGTACGTGGTGGCAGTATATGATATTTAATAACCATGCCAAAAGTGGTCCATATCAGTCCATAATCATATATAGCCCCTATATAAACCGATCCCGAGATTTGGTTTTGGAGCATCTTGGAGGAGCAAATTTCATCCGAGTTGAAATTTGGTACATTGTGCTAGTATATGACCGTTAACAACCATGCCTAACTAGGTCCATATCGGTCTATAGTTCTATATAGCCCTCAGATAAATCGATCCCCAATCACCCAAAAATTGGTCCATATCAAGTTCATAATTCTATATAGCCCCCATATAAGCGACCCCCATATTTCAATTTCCATGTCGATTCGTAATTATTTGTAGACTTACCTATACATAACTTTTTTGTCCAATATATACCACGTATGGCCTAACTCACAATTTAGAAAACGGTGTGAAGAAGTTTTAAGATACCACAACCCAAGTAATTCGATTGAGGACGACAGAAGCTTCAGCCTGGCCGAACTTACGGCCGTATATACTTGTTTTTTTAATTGAAAAGTCTTCAATCACGAAAATGATAGTATCAATCACCCATTTTAATTGAAAACCGACACGATTTTCAATTAAAAATGTAATTGACTGTTGTTACGGTATTAATTAATTGTGTGATTGAATCAATTAAAAACGTGATTGATTTTTTATATAAAATTCAATCTCTGTTTTAATATAATTAATTAAAATCTTAATTAATTTCGCGACAAAAATCAACGAACTATTTGAATAATTCAAGTAAATTATTAATTGATATTGGCAATAAATTTCAATCAAAACAAGTATGTACGGCCGTAAGTTCGGCCAGACCGAAGCTTATGTACCCTCCACCATGGATTGCGTAGAAACTTTTTCTAAACACCGCCATCCACAATCGAATTACTTAAGTTGCGGTAACGCTTGCCGATGGTAAGGTATCTTAAGACCTCCTAACACCGTCTTCTAAACTGTATGTAAGTCCATACGTGGTTATATTTAATCAAAAAAGATCGATCAAATACGTATATAATTCAGTTTGACAAAATTTTCTATAGACATAAAATTTTGACAAAATTTTCTATAGAAAATAAATTTTCACAAAATTTTCTATAGACAGAAAATTTTGACAAAATTTTCTACAGAAATAAAATTTTAACAAACTTTTCTCTAGAAATAAAATTTTGACAAAATTTTCTGTAGAAATAATATTTTGACAAAATTTTCTATAGAAATAAAATTTTGGTAAATTATTTTTGACTCGAGTGGCAATCATGATTATGAACCGATATGGACCAATTTTTGTGTAATTGGAGATCGGCTATATATAACTATAGACCGATATGGAACAATTTTGGTATGGTTGTTAGCGGCCATATACTAACACCAAGTTCCAAATTTGAACCTCCAAGAGGCTCCGGAGGTATGGAGAACGTTTTATATGGGGGCTATATATAATTATGGACCGATGTGGACTAATTTTTGCATGGTTGTTAGAGACAATATACCAACATTATGTACCAAATTTCTGACAGATCGGATGAAATTTGCTTCTCTTTGAGGCTCCGCCAGCCAAATTTGGGGATCGGTTTATATGGGGGCTATATATAATTATGGACCGATGTGGACCAATTTTTGCACGGTTGTTAGAGACTATATACCAACACCATGTACCAAACCAGATCGGATGAAATTTGCTTCTCTTTGAGGCTCCGCCAGCCAAATTTGGGGATCGGTTTATATGGGGGCTATATATAATTATGGACCGATGTGGACCAATTTTTGCACGGTTGTTAGAGACTATATACCAACACCTTGTACCAAATTTCAGGCGGATCGGATGAAATTTGCTTCTCTTAGAGGCCTCGCAAGCCAAATCGGGGGATCGGTGTATATGGGGGCTATATATAATTATGGACCGATGTGGACCAATTTTTGCACGGTTGTTAGAGACCATATACCAACATCATGTACCAAATTTCAGCCGGATCGGATGAAATTTGCTTCTCTTTGAAGCTCCGCAAGCCAAATCTGGGGATCGTTTTATATGGGGGCTATATATAATTATGGACCGATGTGGACCAATTTTTGCGTGGTTGTTAGAGACCATATACAAACACCATGTACCCAGTTTCAGCCGGATCGGATGAAATATGCTTCTGTTAGAGGCTCCACAAGCCAAATCTGAGGGTTCCTTTATATGGGGCCTATACGTAAAAGTAGACCGATATGGCCCATTTGCAATACCATCCGACCTACATCAATAACAACTACTTGTGCGAAGTTTCAAGTCGATAGCTTGTTTCGTTCGGAAGTTAGCGTGATTTCAACAGACGGACGGACATGCTTAGATCGACTCCGAATTTCACCACGACCCAGAATATATATACTTTATGGGGTCTTACAGCAATATTTCGATGTGTTACAAACGGAACGACAAAGTTAATATACCCCCCATCCTATGGTGGAGGCAGGGCTGTGGAGTCGAGCCAATTTTGCTACATGCTTAGATCGACTCCGAATTTCACCACGACCCAGAATATATATACTTTATGGGGTCTTACAGCAATATTTCGATGTGTTACAAACGGAACGACAAAGTTAATATACCCCCCATCCTATGGTGGAGGCAGGGCTGTGGAGTCGAGCCAATTTTGCTCGACTCCGACTCCGACTCCAGCATTTTTCATTAGCTCGACTCCGACTCCGACTCCGGAGTCGACTCCGGGTAATATAACTAAATCTATTTTTAATACCACTAAATTGTAGTTCTATTGTGGGGGTACCGTAAGTGGATCGATATAAAGTATCGTATTTATTTATGTGTGCAAAAAAGGACTTAGTTGCACATTAGATGCCAATTGAACTCTATATTCCAAATTTAGGGCAATGTTTAATAAATAAAATAATGATATAAATACCCATCATAATATGAGATGATACCAACAGTATATGTATTTGTGGACCAAAATTATTGATACTATCTCAAATCCTTTAAATTTGTTGCGAGCTATATAAAGGTTTATATTTCCATATACATGAATTTGAATCTGAATCGGGTTAGACAAAATTGTATATACTTCTACAAAATCTATGTACTTAAAATTTAAATCTAACGTTATGGGACATAACACAATTTTAACGAAAAATAAAAATGCAAGAAAAGTCTAAAGTCGGGCGGGCCGATTATAATATACTCTGCACAAATTTGTATTTAGATCTACATTTTGATAAAATCTCACATCAGACATCTACAAAACTAGGGCAATATTTATAATTGTTTAGACAAAAATGCATTTATGATTCATTCATTGAAAAATTTGAAAATTTGAGTCATTTCTACAAGTTATCGACTTAGCAGCAATTTTTCCAAAATTGTATGCTCACTGAATACAATTTTGGAAAATTTTTTGTATATGTTAGTAAATAAAATTTTGCAAAATTTTCTACAGAAACAAAATTTTGACTAAATTTTCTATAGAAATCAAATTTTGACCAAATATATAGAAATAAAATTTTGAATAAAATTTTTATAGAAATAAAATTTGGAAAATTTTTTATAGAAATAAAAGTTTGAAAAAATTATCAATAGAAATACAATTAAAAAAAAAATAGTGTAGCAACCAAAATTTTGCAAAATTTTCTATAGAAATAAAATTTTGCAAAATATTCCATAGAAATAAAATTTTGGCTAAATTTTCTATAGAAATAAATTTTGACTAAATTTTATATAGAAAAAATATTTCTGTAGTAATACAATTTTGAATACATTTGTTATAGCAGTGAGTATCAGTGAGCATCAGTAAGAAAAAATTTTGAGAAAATTTGCTATAGAAATAAAATTTGACAATTTTTATACCCTTCACCACTACTGTGGTACAGGGTATAATAAGTTTGTGCATTTGTATGTAACGCCAAGAAATAGTGGTCATAGACCCATCTTTTAGTATACCGATCGGCTTAGAATTAAATTCTGAGTCGATTTAGTGATGTCCGTCTGTCTGTCTGTCTGTCCGTCCGTCTGTCTGTATATGTAATTTTGTGCACAAAGTACAGCTCGCAATTGAAGTCCGATCGTCCTCAAATTTGGCATAGGGCCGTTTCTTGGGGCAGAGACAATCGCTATTGGTTTTGGAAAAAATCGGTTCAGATTTAGATATAGCTGCCATATATATTTATCTCCGATTTGGTCATAGTTAGTGTGTTTATCAACCGATTTTCTTGAAATACCGTACATCTAAATATTTTATGAATCTCAAAAATCTTGCAAAATATCAGCCAAATCGGTTCAGATTTAGATATAGCTCCCATATATATCTTTCGTCCGATTTAGACTCATATGACCACAGAGGCCAAAGTTTACTGCCGATCTTCGTTAAAATTTACACAGAGGGTAGAATTGACATTCTACCAATGCTTGGTAAATTTGATTGACATCGGTTCAAATTTAGATATAGCTCCCATATATATCTTTCGTCCGATTTGAACTTATATGGCCACAAAAGCCAGAGTTTTGCCGTGATTTGCTTCAAATTTTGCACAAGGGGTACGTTTAATAGTATTGTTAAGTGTGTCAAATTTTGTTAAAATCGGTTCAGATTTAGATATAGCTCACATATATATCTTTCGCCCGATTTTGACTTATATGGTCTCAAAAGCCAGAGTTTTGCCCTGACTTACTTCAAATTTTGCTCAAGCGATACTTTTAACGATACTATTGTATGTGCCAAATATTGTCAAAATCGATTCAGATTTAGATATAGCTCCCATATATATCTTTCGTCCGATTTGAAGTTATATGGCCTCAAAATCCAGGGTTTTACAGTTATTTGCTTCAAATTTCGCACAAGGAGTACGTTTAGTAGTATCGGTAATTGTGCCAAATGTGGTTGAAATCGGTTCAGATTTAGATATGGCTCCCATATATATCTTCCGTCCGATTTGCACTCATATGACCAGGGGGGCCAAAGTTATACTCTCATTTACGTGAAATTTCGCATAGATAGCAGAATTATTATTCTAACTATACATGTCAAATTTAGTCAAAATCGATTCAGATTATATATAGCTCCCATATATACGTACACCAGAGTTGGGGAAATATGTTATGGTAGACTGTTACACATTTTAAACCCATTTTCAATGGAAGTTTCCTCCAATTAACTGGATAGCGTTAGTTGATTTAAATTTTAATTCTAGAGATTTGTAGAAGTAAAAAAAATGTCTCCTTTATGTAGCTTCCAGCAAATGTGAAGTAGTTGAGATGGTAACACAAATTTTGGCCTACATAGGGGTGAAGGGTATAATATAGTCGGCCCCGCCCGACTTTAGACTTTACTTACTTGTTTCTTATAGAAATAAAATTTTTATAAAATTATCAATAAAAATACAATTTTAAAAAAATTTTTGTATGGTAAATAAAATTCTGCAAAATGTTCTACAGAAACAAAATTTTGACTAAATTTTCTATAGAAATAAAATTTTGACCAAATTTTCTAATCAAAAAATCTATTACAATAAAATTTTGGCAAAATTTTCTATAGAAATAAAATCTTGACTTAAATTTTTATAGAAATAAAATTATCGATATAAAGAAAATTTTGAAAAAAATTTTTGTGTAACAGACAAAATTTTGCAAAATTTTCTATAGAAATAAAATTTTGCAAAATATTCTATAGAAACAAATTTTTGACTCAAATTTGTATAGAAATAAAATTTTGACTAAATTTTCTATAGAAAAAAATATTTCTATAGTAATACAATTTTGAATAAATTTTTTATAGAAATAAAATTTTGACAAAACTTTTTATAGAAATAACATTTTGACAAAATTTTCTATAAAAAAACCACTTTGAAAATTTTTTCTGTCAATATTCCACATATGTATATGGCCTTAAAATAAAAATAATATCGATTGTTCGAAATATTTCAAATAAATTGATATCGGCATTAAAATGGATCGATCCAGGCCATCTGCTAGTCTAACATTCTAGGAAACATAAAAAGATAGCCGTAATTGGAAGTTGATTTTCATTTACAATCATGCTGTACATTGATCGAATGAATAACGCAATGGAAACTAATTTGCGTAAAAAATTGCTTAGTTACAAAAATGTGAAGTGTTTTAAAAAATTTGGTTTAGCCGGAGTCGGAGTCGAGCAAAATTTTTACGACTCCGACTCCAGCAAAATCTTCAGACTCCGACTCCAAGACTCCGACTCCGACTCCGGCTCCACTGCCCTGGGTGGAGGGTATAAAAATTATATATTGCGCCCCCAAAATCTTATTTAGTTTTATTTGAAATAAAAGAAAATACGCGTTTCTTATAAAAATATTCAATATTTTATGTTTCTGACAAAGAAAATTCTTCTGTATGTAACATAGACAAAAGAATTTGGTTCTTGTTATTTGTGTGTTTTGTTCTAACATAACTAAGACATACAATTACGATCAATAACAACTAAAGGGTTAAACAAATAAACTATATAAATCATTATCTTCCTTATTATACACCGAAAAAAGGTGAACTGTTTTATAGGAAGAATGAACTACCTCGCACGAAAATTGAACTAAATTTTACTCCACATTTTGATATTTCCACAAAGCGTTGTTAAAACCAGGAAATTTTAATACCCTGTTGTACTTTTTAACTGCAGTTCACGAAATTACATCTTCTTATAGAAGAAAAAATTAACTAAAAGTAAAAAAGAAAATCATTGGCGCCAAATCATGACCATTTTAACCATATAGCAATAGGAAAAAAGTGGTAAACGTTATATAGATTTCTACACTGATGGCTCCAAATTTGATGGACAAGTGGGTTTCGGAGTATATTCTAAAGATTTATACACTGACGGCTCCAAATTTGATGGACAAGTGGGTTTCGGACCTGGAACTTCGAATAGCGAAACGATTACCCAATCACTGTAGTGTTTTTCAGGCAGAAATACTAGCAATAAAGGAGGTTGCGATTGGGCTGAGAAGTAATGTTCCAACAAATGTTGGCATTAATATATACTCAGACAGTCAACCTGCAATAAAATCCTAGATTATGTGTTCCTTAACTCGAAAACGGCCATCGACTGCCGCAAATCTCTCAACGAGATGTCTGAGCAGTAGAATATTCACTTAATATGTGTGCCTGGCCATAGGAACATACCGGGGAACTGCGAAGCGGATGAGTTAGCAAGGCTAGGAACTACCTTACAATTTTAGGGGCATATAGCTTTAGATTATTGGCGGATTTGGAAAACGTTAACTTAAGCAGTCTGCTAATGTTTTTGGAACAATCTGGTTCAGGGATGAAAAAATCATAATTTTAAAATGTACCAGCGAGAATAAAAAAGTGTACTTTTTGTACCAAATTTCAAAAATAATGGATTGGAATAATGTAACCGAAAAAATACAAATTTATTTATCAACTTGTAAAATAACGAAGGTGCTATTTGTAAAGGTTTTGTGCGAGTCAAAATTCAAAATAGGTTTCCTTCCAATGTGTTTGTTGTCGAAGCCTCCATCATATTCATTCGGCATATTCAGGTATTTAATATTGGAAATGAAGTGAGTGAAAACAATTTTTCACTCACATCTGGCGGAAGTTTCGATTTGGCCTCAGTATCAAGACTAAAGTTCAATGGAAATACTTCATAAAATTCGAAATATATTTTTTTTATCCATTTTAGGATACAGAAAAAAGTGTCTATATGGAGTCCCTATTTGATGTTGAATATTTTAAATATCCAGTTTCCATTTAATCTTCCGAAACGTTATATTTTATTGTCAGATACACATCGAACTCCAAATTTTAAAAAGACATTTTTGTTACATTTAATTGTAATTTGGTCAGTAGCTAAAATATGTGTACAATAAAATTTATTTTGAACAATTAATTAATTGGGACTTCTCGAGCATTTTGGAGACGAACTGAGTATTTCAAATTGTACCAAATAGGTCATTGTAGTACCATCGTACTTTTGAGAAGCGGAATGCATCAAATTTAGTACAATTGTACCAACGTTTACATCCCTGCCTTTAGTTAATGTGGTATCATAATGGACTGAATAGTCCAAGTAAGCCTGAAACTTAAACGGGCTGCCACTTCAACCTAACCTAACCTAACCTAACCGAACTAGTAATATGAATTTTTGCTGGGTTTTCACTATGTAATGCAAATTTGGTTACCAAGTTTCTACAGTTATTGACACATTTCTATATGTTGAAGAGACGACTTTTAACCCTTAAAGTGTAAAGTGGCAGCCCGATTAAATTGCAGGCTCACTTAGACTATTCAGTCCATTGTGATAACCCTTAAATGCACAAGAACACCGATCAGTGCTGCCGCTAGTGACAAATTGAGTGAAGTAGATTTTGGAAAAAAGTGGAGTAGATTGAATAAAATTGAAGTAGCATGCATTTTTGAAAAAAAAAAAAAACAATAGAATTCTTTTTATTATACCCTCCACCATAGGATGGGGGTTATATTAACTTTGTAATTCCGTTTACAACACATCGAAATATTGCTCTAAGACCCCATAAAGTATATATATTCTGGGTTGTGGTGAAATTCTGAGTCGATCTGAGCATGTCCGTCCGTCTGTTGAAAAACGCTAACTTCCGAACGAAAGAAGCTATCGACTTGAAACTTGGCACAAGTAGTTGTTATTGATGTAGGTCGGATGGTATTGCAAATGGGCCATATCGGTCCACTTTTACGCATAGCCCCATATAAACGGACCCCCAAGTTTGGCTTGCGGGGACTCTAAGAGAAGCAAATTTCATCCGATCCAGCTGAAATTTGGTACATGGCTTCAGCATATGATCTCTAACAATCATGCAAAAATTGGTCCACATCGGTCCATAATTATATATAGCCCCCATATTAACTGATCCCCCGATTAGGCTTGCGGAGCCTCTAAGGTTAAAGTGGCAGCCCGATTAAGATTCAGGCTCACTTAGACTATTCAGTTAGGTTAGGTTAAAGCCTCTAAGAGAACCAAATTTCATCCGATCCGGCTGAAATTTGGTACATGCACCAAGAAAAAAGTGCCTTCGGAACTAAAGGAAAAAATGTTCATCAATTTAGTTTAGCCAATTTATTTCCATTCAGTTAAATTTTTGTTTAAAACAATAAAATTTACTTGCTTCAGTAAAAAAATCCTAAACTTAAAGCAGTTAGGAATAGTTCATTAACTAGAATAAGGCATGGAATTTTACTAATACTGTTTTCTTCGCTGGGTATAAGAATTTACTACTCAACAAGAAAATTTTATTCACTGATAACAAAGCATTCGTAAAAATAAACAAAATATGAAATAAAACCAAGTTTCCTCAAATTTAGTAAAATTTCTTATAAAGTGATAATTCTGACTTCCTTTATTATAGAAAGCTTATCATACATACGAATAACACTTGGCATAGAAAAATATTTTAGTTCATTCATACTAAGAAGTATTCAATCCTTTTAAAACTTAAGGAGACACACTTGTTAGAATATAGGAAATTTTCCTATATTTCTTTTATATACCTGTAATCGATAACTGTCATCGATGTAATCGGTATGTTTGCGCGTGGGTTGTTTTTTTGGTCGGAATCGCGTTGTTATGGTATACGGAGGGATTGTTAAAAAATAATATAGTAAAATAATATAATAAATAAAATATATAAAATATTTGTTATTTTAAATTAGTGAGATAAAACTATGTTCGTGATGGTGTATAAAGAAAGAAAACAGAATAACAACCCCTTCATTCGCCTTCATTTTGGAATCTTCAATTAACAGGTAACATTCAGTGACGCTAACCTTTTGCGAAAAAATTGGTTTATGATTTTTTTATTTGTAGGTATTGAAATTGTAAAAGGAGGACAAACTCGTTACGCAGCAACTTATTAAAAGTGAAAGGTACAAGAAGAAGGAAAAATGGGTTTTACAGTTGTTGACATTACATGGAAATTGGAAATAGTGCAATAATAAACTAATATTTCAAGGCCAGTCGATGCTGTTGATTCTTAATAAATATATTTAATATATTAATAAACCGTGTATTGTATTGAAGAAAAAATTGCCTATATAAATAAATAAAATTGTATTTAAAAACGAAGGTAAGCAGTTCTAAGTTTGAAGTAAAAAGTTTACCACAAATATGTAAGATTTGTCCCAATGAATGAAAAAAGTTGAATAAGATCATTCCATATATGAATTCAATTCAGTTAAATTTTTTCATTCTGTAGTATAGTGGTACATAAATATAGGAAAATGTTAACTAATA
Organism: Haematobia irritans; assembly: GCF_050003625.1. Classification (NCBI taxonomy): domain Eukaryota; kingdom Metazoa; phylum Arthropoda; class Insecta; order Diptera; family Muscidae; genus Haematobia; species Haematobia irritans. Next base: position 80,393,682 of record NC_134400.1, read on the forward strand.
TATGGAATGCATTCTACCTAATTGCAACGAAAATCACATCGTTCAAAAAAGTAAAAATATCAAAAAAGTAAAAATATCTTTGGCGTAGTTCAACTTTCTTCACAATTAGTTCATTTTAATTTAATGAAGGGGTCACTTTTTTCTGGGTGTGGTGTAAGTATATGGTCTCTAACAACTATGCAAAAATTGGTCCACATCGGTTAATAATTCAATGACTAAAACCGCTATGTCTATCGTAATTAAAGGAATAGGAAAAACAATTAGGTAATATGGGGAAAAATTTAAAAATTTGAAGCAGAACAAAAAGTGAAGCAGATTTTTGGAAGAAGGAGTGACGAAGTAAATTTTGTGAAAATGAAGCAAAATACTTCGATTGAAGTAGTAGCGGCAGCACTGACACCGATTCCTCCAAAAAATATATAGTATGCAAAAATTTTCTAATTTTTTTTTGTGTTTTTTCCAAAAGTAGTGAAAGATGAAAGCCTTATACAATGTTTTTGTTTGCAAATAAACAATTTGTAGTAGAGAATAGAGATATTTTTACACTACACAGATTTTTTACCAACAGTACTTTTATCTTTGGTAAATACCAATAATTCTCGAATTTGTTTTTTAATTTTGATTTGAGATTACACAAAAGTATTTCCGGATTCCGGAAGATTTTCCGGAAAAACTGCGTTATGATGATTTGATTTCGTAGAATTCGGTCAAAATTTTAAGACATAATGATTTTTTTTTGGTTGATCTTAAAAGATACAGTGCGCATTTATGGGTTATGATTATTTTTTACCTTGTAAGCCTTTTCATACACCCATTGGTCTGTACATAACATAACTCCTGAAAACTTCAAAAGGCGCAAACGTAAAAAGTCAATTTTTAAAAAGCCAAAAGATCAAAATTTTAAAAAGTGCTTGATTTTATTGGATAAATAAATTAAAGAGAGTGCTTGAATCGATTTGCATGTGCCTCTTGGGCTCTTCCAGATGGGTCCTCGGGACATCCCCAATCCAAACGTGGAGCCCATTTTTCAACTGTAAGTGCGGCAGGGTCTCCAGGAAACATTTCATCGAAGATGCATCTGTAGTAGAAAGCCTCTTTGGTTTTTGGTGGATTAATTGGGAAACGGGTGGAGGCTCTGGAAAACTCGACATCACTAACTCGTTTAGCGGCATAATTGGGCAGTGATTCGATCAGATCATAGCCAACCCCATCGGAAAATTGTTCCTTCTGACGCCATAGGACTTCGGATGGCAAGTAATTGCCCTCGAAAGCTTTGCGTAGAATAAATTTTTCCATGCGTTGACTTTGAGTGCCCGTATAACAATTGAGTGGTCCCGGTATTTTATCCTCAGGCCTTATGGACATTGCATAGTCGACAAAATGGGTGTCAAGGAAAGGTACTCTTAGCTCCAAGCCCTTTGACATGGTCACTTTATTTGCCCGAAGGATGTCCGATACATGCAATTGGTCGATTCGTGTAACCATTTCCCTATGGAAATCAGCATAGTTGGGTGCCTTGAAGAAATACAAATAACCTCCAAAAACTTCATCGGCCCCTTCACCGGAAAGAATCATTTTGATACCAGTGCTCTTAACGTAACGCGATAAATAGAACATGGGCAAGCTGCAGCGAACCGTTGCGACATCGTAGGACTCAAGGTGATAGATTGTATCTCGGACGCCATCAAGGCAGTCTTCTACTGTAAACAAAACTTCGGTATGGTCACTGCCAATGTAGTCGGCCACTAAGCGAGCATATTTAAAATCTGGCGATCCTGCAATACCCACCGAAAAGGTTCGTAGGCGGTAGCCAGGATCTCTCTCTCGCATTATTTTCGTTGCTATGGATGCAATTAGGCTAGAATCAACCCCACCTGAAAGAGAGCTCCAAATGGTACATCACATTGCAAATGGGAGCGTACTGCTGCCTCCAAATGCTTTCTAAGGCCATCGATATTTACCGGCAGTTTTGGGACTTCATTCTGCCATGGCCGATTATAAAATTGTAGGGTATTTAGATTCTTCGGCTGGCCCATTGCATAATGACCGGGAGGGAAGTTTTTTACTTCCACACAAAATTCTACCAAGCACTTCATCTCAGACGACACCCACACATTGCCCTCGGTGTCAGTTCCAATATAGAGCGGTATTATCCCAAAGGGATCACGTGCAATTAAAACACATTTCTTGATCTTATCGTACAGTATAAAGGCAAACATGCCGGTTATGTGATGCAGCAACTTCTCTCCGTATTGTTCGTACAGTTCAATAATGACGTTGCAGTCACTTTTTGGTTTATAATTTGATCGGGACTTGGCAATTTTCTCACTCAATTCCAGATAGTTGTAAATCTCCGCATTGGCCACAAGCACAGTATTCTTATCCTCTGAGAAGAGTGGTTGACGTCCTGTTTTGATTCCAATGACTGCCAGCCGTTCATGCACCAGAACCACACCATGCTCTGGAATGACTTTAACGCCAGTCTCGTCCGGTCCCCGGTGTCTTTGTTTTCCACTCTGGCGGTAAGCTCTTTCTCGTAGAGTTTGCACACAACCATTATAAGTTCTTGGCATGATGGGGTTTCCCTCCTTCGATAGAATCGCAAAAATTCCGCACATTCTGTTGGTGAAACTGTGACAGATGATTAAACACCACTAACACTGAAACTAATCCCAAGTTCTTCTGCTTTTATATTCAGCAATAAAGTTAGATTATGTAAAAGAGACGCCTCAATCGCGTTCCGCTCCGTTCCGGTTAGCCCGCATTTTAATAATTAATCAATTACATCTCATTGTTGATGCGATTTAAGATGTTTTTATGTAGGGTAGGATATTTAAATTAGCACTTAATTTGTTTTTGCATTTTGCCAAATTATGAACAAAAACAGACAAACTAAAAAAACACGTTTATTATGAACAGAAACAAACAGATAAAAAACAAAACGTTAGAACAGAAAAGAATAAAAATGCTACGGGAGATAATGTAGATTTTCGTATACACTCAAAATAAAGGTTCTACATTCTCAAAAAAATTGTTTCTCTAACAAATGTTCCAAACATATTTTGCTGGAAGCACGTATATTTTTGGATACTGTCCAAGCATTATGGTGTTTGTTTTATGTGAATATACACTAATAGAAAAAGTTTCGTTATATTAACGAAATATGTCGTTAAAAGTCAGCCAATGGAACAAATTCGTTAATACAACGAAATTTTTCGTTATTATACCGAATTTTCTGTAAATCAACGTAACGTTTCGTACCATTAACGAATATTTTCATTCTATTAATGAAATTGTTTCGTTATGTCAATGAAAATTTTTCGTTGGCTGAATTTTAATGAAATTTTCTTTGTGTGTACAATATGTTTGGAAGCACTTTGTAATATCTCCTTCCGAAAAATATTGTGTTTTTACGTAAACTAAAATTTATTTGTTGCAAGTTGCATATGAACATATATACTTTTCCGTAGAATCATGAAGTCCTTTAACGACAAATATTTTATTGTTTACTCCTAAACAATCATTTTTCAACACACATATAAAGTTGAACCACTCTGTGGAACAGGGTATTATAAGTTAGTGCAAGTAAAAATTTAAAATAAAATATTAAAATACACCTCCTATTTTGAAACTCTGTTTTGCTTTGTAGTCAAGACACAAAAATTATTTATTATTTTCTTAAATGTGTCCTTACTTCAATTCCCCCCTTCTTTGTCACGGAATCAACCCCAAAATCATTAGTGAGAACCCACAATAGTTGCTTTTTCAGTGCGGGACAAACTGTTAGAAACCTGTTTCATTTTGAGCATCGGAATCACACCAAAAAGGAAAATTTTTAGCCCCCCCCCCTAGCAAAAAAGTTATAGGTTCAATAAATGTTTTATTTTATAAAAATGAATAAAAAATAAGACTTCAAATTAACTAGACAATTAATTTATAAAAAAGCAACTAAAAGCTGTTCCACACTTTTTCCCAGCAAAAAAAAAATGGGAGTTGTTCTAAGTGCACAACTTTAAAAGCACTTCCAAAAATGTCCTTACAAAGAAGTTAATTATTTTAACTACGCAGGAAGTTTTTTTAAATTCAAATTCGTATTTTTAATGGGTAATTTTTTTTTAATAGGTTAAAAAAGAGTAAGTGTTAATAAAATTATAAAAATTTTGCCTCAAAAATGCTAAATCCATTCTAGAAAAAGCGATAATTTTTGAAAATAACCAAGGTCAAACGTTTCAGACAAGCGTTAGAATGCTTTAAAAATCATAAAAATTATAAAAAAACAAGTAAGGAAAGTCGAAAGTCGGGCGGGACCGACTATATTATACCCTGCACCACTTTGTAGATCTAAATTTTCGATACCATATCACATCCGTCAAATGTGTTGGGGGCTATATATAAAAGTTTGTCCCAAATATACATTTAAATATCACTCGATTTGGACAGAATTTGATAGACTTCTACAAAATCTATAGACTCAAAATTTAAGTTGGCTAATGCACTAGGGTGGAACACAATTTTAGTAAAAAATATGGCAACATTTAAATCTGAAGCAATTTTAAGGAAACTTCGCAAAAGTTTATTTATGATTTATCGCTCGATATATATGTATTAGAAGTTTAGGAGAATTTGAGTCATTTTTACAACTTTTCGACTAAGCAGTGGCGATTTTACAAGGAAAATGTTGGTCGAAATCAGAAAAACATATACACGCAAAGAAAAAACGTTTGGAAAACGTGTACCGAAAACGTTTTTCTTTTGTTAGAGTTTTTTGAATTGCTTCGAAAATTTTAAACTTTTATCACCAAAAAAATTCGTTAGTTACAAAATTTTTATTTTTTCAATAAAAAGAGTTATTTTTGCAACAACAACACAGTCCATTTCGTTTATATCAAACACTGTTCTTTTCTGACTTTAGGTCTTTAATAAGACACATTTTACAGTTCAAAATTTAATATAGTACAATGTTATGTTGAACATTTTTTCGGAATCTTCCGAACATATCTGGAATATATGTAAAAAAAAAATCTTTGGTCGAAGCAGGGATGGAACCCACGACCCTTGGCATGCAAGTCGGACGTAGCAACCACTGCTCCACGGTGCCAAACTAAATGTTTGTTTCTGTTAAATAAACTTTGTTTATTCGGTTCGTGGGCGCCGCAAGCTATGATATATAAATATAACTTATATGGATAATTATCTATTGATGACCATAACAGGTACATAGCTCAGAGGTTAGTGTGTTGGCTTACAAAGTGCATGGTCCGCGGTTCGATTCTCCGTCCAGGCGAAAGGTAAAAAAAAATTTTAAAAATTTATAAAATTGTATAATTTCTTCTACATTGTTGGTATTACAGGAAAAGGTGTTAAGAACTAAAAAACCTCGTGGATGTGAGAAAGATGTGAGGGAAAATGCAATTAGCAAGAAAACAATGTTTTTTTTGTGAGTTAGTCTTTATGAAATTGTTTTTACATCCTGGAAAAGAATAAACGTTTATCACAAAAAGTATATACTTTTCTTCCAAATACACTTCCTTACAGCGAAAAGCAAATGAGAAACGAACTTTGTTTGTCCAAAATTTCGTTTGGGAGGAAAGAATTATTTTTTTGCGTGTATATGGGAGCTAAATCTAAATCTGAACCGATGTCAACCAAATTTGGCACGCATAGCTACAATGCTAATTCTACTCCCTGTGCAAAATTTCAACTAAATCGGAGTTAAAAATTGGCCTCTGTGGTCATATGAGTGTAACTCGGGCGAAAGCTATATATGGGAGATATATCTAAATCTGAACCGATTTCAACCAAATTTGGCACGTATAGCTACAATGCTAATTCAACTCCCTGTGCAAAATTTCAACTAAATCGGAGCAAAAAATTGGCCTCTGTGGTCATTTGAGTGTAAATCGGGCGAAAGCTATATATGGGAGCTATATCTAAATCTGAACCGATTTCAACGAAATTTGACACGCGTAGCTACAATGCTAATTCTACTCCCTGTGCAAAATGTCAACTAAATCGGAGCAAAAAATTGGCCTCTGTGGGCAAATGAGTGTAAATCGGGCGAAAGCTATATATGGGAGCTATATCTAAATCTGAACCGATTTGGCTGATATTTTGCAAGCTTTTCGAGACTCATAAAATATTCGGATGTACGGAATTTGAGGAAGATCGGTTGATATACACGCCAATTATGACCAGATCGGTGAAAAATATATATGGCAGCTATATCTAAATCTGAACCGATTTTTTCCAAAATCAATAGGGATCATCTTTGAGCCGAAACAGGACCCTATACCAAATTTTAGGGCAATCGGACTAAAACTGCGAGCTGTACTTTGCACACAAAAATACATCAACAGACAGACAGACGGACAGACAGACAGACAGACGGACATCGCTAAATCGACTCAGAATTTAATTCTAAGACGATCGGTACACTTAACGATGGGTCTCAGACTTTTCCTTCTTGGCGTTACATACAAATGCACAAACTTATTATACCCTGTACCACAGTAGTGGTGAAGGGTATAAAAATATTTGCGAAAATATCACAAAACTTTTTAATTCACATTCAAAACACTGAATTCAGATCAAACCTTGCGAAGTGATGCAACTTCAGTGCAGCGGCTGTTGAAATCAAAGATTATAAAAGAGGAAGATGGGAGATTGGCTACTGAGCACATCAAACCATTTACCACATTAATTTAATACTCGAACCAAACGCGTATACGGCAAGTATTGACATAGCATTAAAATGCACATAAAAAGAAATTAAGAGCACGAAATAAATTTCCATAAAGGGGAAAATTTAATTTTTGTTGTTGTTGCCTAAAATTTATCATTGTTTCATTAAGAAAATTAAATTTTTCATTTAAAAAATGAAAACTAAAAACAACTAAAAGGTTACAAACATGTATTAAACTAATCTGGTAAATGCAACATTTGGTATGACGCAAGCCAATCTCCCATCTTCCTCTTTTATTATCTTTGGTTGAAATGGTGGGCATCCGTTCTATGACTTGCCCACGTTAAATTCATCGCTTCTATTGCCAATTTTGCGCCACTTCCGGACCCAAAAAACATTTTCTTTACTTTTTTGGTGACGCTTTCTTACAGCTTTATTAAATCGACTAAAAATCAAACTTAACTAAGTTCCTAATAATTTAGGAACTTAACTCATAAATTCATATCATAAATATCAGACTTCAAACATTTACTTTTAATAAAGAAACTAACATACAATTTGGAAGACAATGTTATATGTTCACATCGGCAAATTTTACCACAATGCAAAGTCGTAAATACAGAGAAAAACATTTCACGGAATTTTTCCCAATTAAAATCTTAATTGAGTTTTAAAACATATACAATTAAAAATTTAATTGATTCAACAAATTTGTTAATTGAAACAAATTTTTTAATTGATACTATCATTTCTGTGATTGAAGACATTTCAATTAAAAAATTAATTGGAGGGGGGGGGTGGGTTTAAGCCCCCTCCCCAGAGGCCTTCCTGCGCCTATGTCTTTATATTAACTACGCAGGAAGTTCTTTTCATTAAATTTTTTATAACTCGTTTTTTAAATATTTGTAATGGGTAATAATACGTTAAAAACATGGTAAGAATTAATAATATGGTACAAATTATTTAAATTTTGTCGAGAAAAGAACTAAATTCATTCTAGAAAAATGAGAATTTTTAAATATAGTTGAGGTCAAACGTTTCAGACAAGCGTTAGAATGTCATGAATGTCATAAAAAATTATAAACATGAATGAATTGGCAGAATTTTTCAATTCACATCCAAAGAACTGAATTCGTATCACACCATAGGAAGTGATGCAAATTCAGATGAAAGTTTACTCGTTAACCTAAATTAGCATAAAGTGTTTGAGAGACTTATGTTAATATGTTTGAATATATTACGTTTGTGGACATTAAGTTTTCATAAAAAATAATATATGCGGATGTAAACATATCTAAATATAGAAATTTTGAGCGTTGTCACAAAGAAATTTTATTTTTTACCAAATTTTTTCTAAAATCGGACCAAAATTGCCTCCGTCGGACCAACTTACTTAGTGCTTTTATTAAAAAATAAAATAAACCAGAAATGACTATTATGATTTATCTGGTACACATTCGAGTAAAATGGTCCAAAAAGATATAAAACCTGACCAAATACCTTCCGATTTTCTTGAAAGCTTGTCCAAGAAATTCAAGATTCCTCTTCAACTTAAATTTGGTTTACATAAATAAAAGATATGAATAGCGGAAATAATTATAACAAAGTAGACGGTAAAAGTTTTTGAAATGGTCGGCTTTAAAAGGAACGGACGAATTCGGTTTTATGAAAAGAATCGTTCGATAACTTTGAAAATACTATTGAATATATAATAAAAAATAAAAATACTAGAAATAATTGATAAATGGACTAAATTCCGTTTGTTCCGATCATCGGACCAAATTTAAAAATTATAAAGCTTTCGGACCAAGATGGCAACAATATACATACATATATACAAGCTTGTATGGCATATGTGGCATATGTTAGAGAAGCGATTTTTGACAATTGATACAACACCAAGCTTGAACCTCCACCAATAATACTGCATTTTCTTTATTTTTATACCCACCACCATAGGATGGGGGGTATATTAACTTTGTCATTCCGTTTGTAACACATCGAAATATTGCTCTAAGACCCCATAAAGTATATATATTCTGGGTCGTGGTGAAATTCTGAGTCGATCTGAGCATGTCCGTCCGTCCGTCCGTCTGTTGAAATCACGCTAACTTCCGAACGAAACAAGCTATCGACTTGAAACTTGGCACAAGTAGTTGTTATTGATGTAGGTCGGATGGTATTGAAAATGGGCCATATCGGTCCACTTTTACGTATAGCCCCCATATAAACGGACCCCAAAATTTGGCTTGCGAGGCCTCTAAGAGAAGCAAATTTCATCCGATCCGGCTGAAATTTGGTACATGGTGTTCGTATATGGTCTTTAACAACCATGCAAAAATTGGTCGACGTCGGTCCATAATTATATATAGCCCCCACATAAACCGATCCCCCGATTTGGCTTGCGAGGCCTCTAAGAGAAGCAAATTTCATCCGATCCAGCTAAAATTTGGTACATGGTGTTAGTATATGGTCTCTAACAACCATGCAAAAATTGGTCCACATCGGTCCATAATTATATATAGCCCCCATATAAACCGATCCCCCGATTTGGCTTGCGAGGCCTCTAAGAGAAGCAAATTTCATCCGATCCGGCGGACATTTGGTACGTGATGTTAGTATATGGTCTCTAACAACCATGCAAAAATTGGTCCACATCGGTTCATAATTATATATAGCCCCCATATAAACCGATCACCAGATTTGACCTCCGGAACCTCTTGGAAGACCAAAATTCATCTGATTCAGTTGAAATTTGGTACGTGGTGTTAATATATGGTTGGAATTTGGTACGTGATGTTAGTATATGGTATCCACCAACCATGCAGGAATTGGTTCCTATCAGTCCATAATTATATATAGCTCCCATATAAACCGATCCCCAGATTTGACCTCCGGTGCCTTTTGGAGAAGCAAAATTCATCCGATCTGCTTGAAATTTGGTACGTGGTGGTAGTATATGGTATTTAACAACCATGCCAAAAGTGGTCCATATCAGTCCATAATCGTACATAGCCCCATATAAACCGATCCCGAGATTTGGTTTTGGAACCTCTTGGAGGAGCAAATTTCATCCGAGTGAGTTGAAATTTGGTACATTGTGCTAGTATATGGTCGTTAACAACCATGCCTAACTAGGTCCATAACGGTCTATAGTTATATATGGCCCTCAGATAAATCGATCCCCAATCACACAAAAATTGGTCCATATCAAGTTCAGAATTCTATATAGCCCCCATATAAGCGACCCCCTACTTACCTACACGCTCACAAAAAATCGCTTCTGTAACATATACTCCCAAACATATTTTGCTTCAAGCATATACATTTTTGGGTATTGCCCAAACATTTATATGTTTGATCTCTTCCAATATATAATATGTTTGAAAGCATATTGGTCTAAACAATATATGTTTGGGTAGTCTAAGTTCCAAACATTTTGTATTTTTGCATCCAAATTCAATAATGTTGTCTTCCAAAAACAATATGTTATTATGTGACCATATAATATGTTTGGAAGCATTTTGCACCCAAAAATATTATATGCTTAAAAAAATTCTCCAAAACAATATTGTGCTCAAAATTTTATTTATTTATTTATATATTTACAATCATAATGAATTATGAAAATAAACAGGTAATATAGGTGCTAACAACATAGGGTTTCGACCTGAATGCTCAAAATTTTGTTTCTGCCCAATTGTATATTCCCCGACATCTTTCTCACTTCCACGAGATTTTTTAGTTCTTAGCACCTTTTTCTGTAATACAAACATTGTAGAAGAAATTATTCAATTTTATGATTTTTTTATTTTAATTTTACCTTTTGCCGGACGGGGATTCGAACAGCGGACCACACAGTTTGTAAGGATCAAAGAAGTAGCTGATCAATTGCCCAAGGAAAAATAAAATGTTAATTTTGTAATAACAAGCAACAACCACCAACTTAATTCAATATCGCTCCCTGTTAAATAGCGCTCCAAGCTACTAAACACATATATGTTAATAGGCTATTTCTAAATTAATATATGTTTGCATTCAAGCATATGATATTTACAAACATTTTATGTCCCAAACATAATATGTTCTAACATATTAACATATATGTCCCAAACATGTTATGCTAGTTTATGAACATTATATGCTTGCACTCAAAAATATTATGTTTAAAAATTTGTGTTCCAAACATATAATGTTTATAGCCAAACATATGAAAAACAGTCTTTTTCAACCGTGTATACATAACTTTTTTGTCTAATATATATACCGCGTATGGACTAACTCACAATTTAGAAAACGATGTTAAGAAGTTTTAAGATACCACAACCCAAGTAATTCGATTGTGGATGATAGTCTTTCGTAGAAGTTTCTACGCAATCCATGGTGGTGGGTACATAAGATTCGGCCTGGCCGAACTTGCGGCCGTATATACTTGTTTGAAATAAATCTCCTTATAAATTTTTAATGCACCCTGCTATTTTATTGTTTTTTTTTCCTTTGTCAGAAGAACCCCAGATCTTTGCAACGAATGCAAAACCGTGGAAGATTTTCCCGCTTTTCCGTTCAAACTTCTCTTGAATTATCTTTGCTATAAACCTCACAGAGCCCGAGACCTTTCCAGCAAATGAAAATGGGTACATGCATTGTGGAGTTATAGCATCAGGAAGGAAAACCTGACTTATTTTTGTGTAGAAACGTAGATATAAATTACATATATTTGCATCCAGAGGCACACTGAAAAAAATATTGTCGTGAGGTCAAAGGTTTCATGTCTTTAAAATACGAATACAAATTTTGCTTAGCATAGAAGACGCATTTCTCTAAAATAAAGTTATTTTCCTTGTCCAAAAGTCGATAAGTGATTTGACTTAAAAATGGGCTAAGGTCAACTTGACTTTAATAATTCAGAAAAATTCTTTAAATTTAATGAAATTGTCTTTAAATTTGTTGTCTTTTTGCATCTTTACTACAAAGCAAAAAATCGTTCAAATATAGGACTTGTTTTTCAACACTTTAATTTAAAAAAGTTTTTTACTTCAAACATAGCATAATTTCTACTGGAAGTCGAGTCCTAATTTGGAAAATAAAGTTGCCGTTAACTCGTTTTTAAAGGACTTTGATAGCATATGAAGAAAAAAAGCTGAGAAAGCGAAAAATTAAAATTTGCTTCCTAGAAGCAAGTACACAAAACCTAAATTTAAAAGAGAATTGTGTCTTAAAAGTATCCTTACTTGTATTCTCCGCTTCTTTGGCTCGGAATCAATACCAAATTTTTTAAGTAAAGACAAAATCTTTGGAACCGAGTATGCTTTTTTTCAGTGCATTATATTTAAGAAAATGTTTGTAATATTATATGCTTGCACTTAAAAATATTGTGGTAAAAATTTGATGTTTACAACATAATTTTCCGCCGAAAAATAACCGTGTAGAGATTTTGTAGCAGGGAACATTTTTTTCAAAATCGGTACAGATTTAAATATATATGGGATTATGAACATTTATATAGCTTCCAACCAATTTGAAGCATTTGTGATGGTATTAATAATGTTGGTCTACAAAGTGGTAAAGGGTATAATATAGTCAACCCCGCCCGGCATCAGACTTCTCTTACTGGTTTTTATTTATATTTAAACACTATTTTGGTTGCATAAAAATTTAATCGTTTTTAGTAGTACAAAATTTCATATCTCAATTTAAAGAGCTTTGGGCATTTAATACTTACGTAAATCGCCTCTCCAACTTATGTCCGCAACATATTTTACAAGAAACAGATAAACAGATATTTCAGATATTTCATTATTATTGTTTGTTTTATGTGTACATATAATATGTTTGGAAGAACTTTATTTTTATACATGTGTTCATTTACTGTTTCCACTTTTTTCATTTTGTCTGGAAGTGTTTTCATGCCGATGTAGATAAAAAAACATGGGTCTGAACTCCCATATTATTGTCTAAAAATAGTAGAGTATCCTTCCGTTACTTTTTATGAATAAATCCACCATATACTCCCGAACATATTCTGCTTCAAGTATGTATATTGTCAGAATTTGTTCAAACAAAAAATGGTTCACCCTTAGCATTACACAATTGAATGTGTAAATTGAATAATGTTTAGACTTAATCATTTAAAATGTTTGATTAATGTAATCCCATTTATACACATACAAATATGTCTCTCAAGCAGAGCATCATTTGCTCTCACTGTGTTACGTGATAGTCTTTTGTTATATGTTATCGTAGCCATCTTTATCTTTTTCCTCTAGAAAATGTGATGTCCCAAAACTAATATGTATTACCATACATATCCCAAACATGTTATTCTAGTTTATAAATATTATATGTTTGCAAATAATGAGACTTCTTCGTCCATGTACCCATGTGGAAATTTTATATATTTTCACTGTTTTGTTTTTTTTTTATTTCCTTTCCTGTACTCATTTTTTCAAAATGTATATTCTCTTTTCCCTCTCTTTTCTCCGAATACACATTTTAATATTCAAATTATATAATATTTAGACCTAAGCATATATAATTTTTGGGGACGCGTCAAAAAGAATGCAGTGCTACAAAGATAGTTTTCGGTAACAAAAAACGGGCAGTTTCACAGCAACCAACATTAACTCTATGTTGATTCTCTTGTTGTGTTATGATGGTGTCTTTCTTCAACTCTCTCTGATTCCATCTTAATTTCTTTAATTATACTCCCTCTCTCGTTCCTGGAATAGGATCGCAACATACATATGTATACACGAAATTTCTAAAATATATATGTTTATATCCACACATATTATTTTTATGAAAACTTTATGTCCCAAACATAACATGGTCTAACATACTTTTCTATCCGTGTAGGGGCAACAAATGATTAACGAAAATAAAATTTTAATTACTTAATTTCCAAACAACATGTAATATACTTGTTTACTAAGCCGGGTTTGAATGTATGTTATTGAAAAATGACAGCAATGTTTGCACCTTAACATAGTTGTCGGAAGTGTCATCCAAAAATATGCATACTTTGAGTAACGATTTTTTTTTTATTTCTGTATAGTTAATTTTTACCTCTATTATTTAAATTTCGTTTTTCTATTTATTTGTGCTTCAACTCCTCTCAGTCTCCCTACGAATAAATGGAAAATAAATAATATAGTATTTAAATGAATTTCAAGCTGGTTTCAGAAGAGGGCATTCGACGATAGACAATACCTCTAATCTGATGGCAATAATTAGCATGAATATGAACGAGAACGAGAAAAAGCTATACGCATATTTCATTGATTAAATCCGCTTTCGAGAGATCCGCTTTCGAGAGATCCTCGACATCTATGAAATAGCATGAGATTGGCCTTTCTTTCAAATTTGTTAGTTTTCTGGAACAGGCATATACATGTACGGAGTCGGCTGTGTGGACAGATACGGGATATTCAGAGTACTTCGCATTAATTCAGAGTACTTAAACAACTCCAGGTGCTTATTTTCACCAATTCTGTTCTCATTATACCTAAATAATTTACATGCCCACCTCAAATTAGACATCTTCATAGAAAACATCAATGTACCATACTTAATGTGCGTGAAGATAAATTGTAAATTTAACTAGCCGAGACACAAACCAGTTAGTCTTTGTCTGCGCACCTAATGGGTTAATTACAATTTAAGGAGATAAAATATTTAACAGAATTCAGCACTTTTCAATATATTTGCGCAACATATTTTGGTATTAAACGAAAGATCTTGAAGAGCACTATAAACGCAAGTTGTTTTTATTATCAAAAGCATCCCAGAAATGTTAGTTTTACCGCTATATTTTAAAAGTTAGTTAGTCCAACTTGAAATAAAGTTTAACTATGTCCACTGTGCAAAACCTGCTCTACATTTTTTGGTATCAAATGAAAGCTCTTGACGAGTACTACAAATGCAAGTGGTTTTTATTTTCA